>NC_035167.2:5354512-5654512 GCF_001659605.2 Manihot esculenta | reverse complement strand
AGGTAGTACCCGAATTTCAGATCTATCTTGGAAAAACAAACAGCTCCTACTAGCTGTCCCAATAGATCATCCATCCTACATGGGAATACCTGCCCTTGGTAGTGACCTTGTTTAACCGCTTACAGTCGTTACAAAGTCTCAAGGATTCATCCTTCGTTTCCCACAACTATACTGGAGCAATCCAGAGTGAGGTACTAGGTCGGACAAAACCCCTTCTCTACCAAGTCTCGCCTCTACTCTACTGCTACCTCTCTCTATGCAGGCGCCATCCTATAGGGAAGGAAAGAAATGGTTCTGCGTCCAGACACCACTCCTATACCAAACTCTAACTCCCTGACAGATGGTAAACCTGACAACTCGCCTGGGAAGACATCTAAGAATTCTCTCTAACAACTGGCACTGAGGCTGGTTCCCCGACCTGACTGCTGAACTCTCAAACAAGAGCTAGAACCCTCTGACAACCCCTCCTACGCACCCTACGAACCTTACAGGCTGACATCAAACCTCTAGGCATCCCTACTGTGTCCCCTCAGAAGAAAATCATTGACCCATCCTGTCCTCTGAACCAGACTACCTTGTCTTTGCAGGCCAAGATAGCACCACGAGTAGAAAAACCAGTCCAACCCTAAACTGACGTCCAGACAGTCAAGTCTAAGACCTCAAAGTTGGGTGGAAGGCATCTACCCTCAGCTGACACAGAACTGGACCGGCAGACTGACTCTGCCACAGATGGATCACACTCGAGTCCACTGACCCAAAAAGAACACTTTGGCCCAGAAGCTATCAACTCAACCTCTCGACGGCTCCTAGAGCAACTAAAGAAAGAGAACCACCAGAGTTCACAAAACATACACATCAGAACATTCAAAAGTGAGCATACCTGGCACCACCATGTTCGATGTGTCTGCCTCTTGCTGAGCTTGGGTGAAGATCCGAGCTGAAGCTGACGGACCTTCTCCACGGGAACCTTCAGAAGAAAAGGCTGACCCTCTTCCTCCGCCTCGACTACTAACCTGAACCATGGCTGAAGCTACTGGCTGAGACTGTGCTAACCGGGGCACAGTAGGACACTCACGTGCTATGTGTCCTTTCTGTCCACACCTAAAACAAGCTGTCGTCCCAAACCGACAGACTCCCTTGTGCGGCCTTCCGCACCTCAAGCATCTTGAACTGCCTGAGCCAGAGCTTGAGCCACCAAAACCCAAACTAGCCTTCAAATTCTGCCAAAACTTCTTCTGCGACTTCCTGAGACCTCTCTTCCATTTCTTACCTCTCGTGGCAGCTGTACTCAGAGTGGAGGGATCAATCCCTCCTGAACCTGAGATCCTGGAATCCTGAGTCTGAGCATCCTCCTGAGAATCTCCCATACCTTCTTCAGGTACTCTGACTCCCATACTGACATCCCTTCTCTGAACATCCATCTCCACTTCCCTCATACTAGCTGACATCCTTCTTGGAGCCATTCCTTCTCTGCTTGCATCAAAAGACCTTCCAGGGTCCCTTGATGTTCCCCATCTGCTAACTCCCCACGACTGCGCTCTAGGCAGAGCAGGGGGAAAGGTGTCCATACCTTCCCTCTCAGATGGAACTCCAGTCGATTCCACAGATCGACGAGCACCTCGCATTCTGGCTCCTCTGAAGAACAACACACGAGCATACAATCAATCATTAGCATCATACGGTTCATATGAAAACACATGAACCTACAACATACATATCATACATACATACATAGCATAACATCATGGCATATCACATCATCATACGTACAAGACAGGACTCAACATCCTATCCTAGTGGACATGCTCTTACTCTTAATCTTTCTTAATGTGCTTGCCCTACTAACACAACCTCTATGACAACCTCTTTCCGATGTGAGATATCTCAAATCCCTGAGCACATCGCTCAACACATCGTACTCTTGAGGCCCTAAGCTCTGATACCATTCTGTAACGACCCGGAAACCGGTACCCCTCTGTAACGGCCCGAACCGCCACCGGCGCTAGGATCCAGATCGGCTTAAGGCCGCCGGGACCCGTAGCAAGCCAAACATACATACTATTACCTGGTCAAATCCCATACATGATTAAAACTTAAACATAAAGCCTGAAATCTGAACATCTGTTGAACCCAAACCTGACCTGTGCATGTATCCTGACATGAAACGTACATCATAAAATCATAAAACCTCCACTGGAGTCCTCATCATATACTCCAATGGGGTAACATTACATGCCTCAAGTTTGGTTCTCAACTCAACATATAACATAAACATAACCATGCATTAACAGGGACTAACCAGTCTATAGGGCCAAGCACAACTAATCCATAAACATAAATTCTACTATCAGTTACATACATTATTTCAACTTACATTACATCAACTTATAGTACATGTCCGCTTCTAAATCTACTAAACTGATACATAATCTAAGCTATTACAACATGCATATCTTAACCTTGACTTTACCCTGCAGCCTCTGGACTCTGACTTAAACCTGCAACACTGGGGTTAGGGGAAAGGGGTGAGCTAAAAAGCCCAGTGAGTAGAAACAGGAAAAACAATACATTTGCTTTAATTCCTCCATTTTTAGGTATATTATTATATTATTTAACTTTTTCTTATTCATGCTTTCATGGAATGCGTCATAACACAAGTAAATCACATAACTGTGTCCGTCTCGGGGCTCATACATGCATCTTATCCCCACGAACTGTTTTCTGAGAGTCCTCATGAATTGCTAGCATCTTTACTCTCAAGGATCGGACATGACCCCAAAAATACCCTCTGTCGGTGCCCGGCTCCCCAAAGAAGCTCACAGGACTAACATAGACATAACATGGTGTCTGGTCCACAGAGAGCTCACATGGACTTTCCTACAGGTACTCGTCCGGCTCTCAAAGGACTTAGACAAGACTCAATGACAGATATGGGCTATTGGAGTCGCCTTGGTCCAAACCTACCTCAGCATCAACAGGAAATAATGCAATGCAACATATTCGTGAACTAGTGCAATCAACCTACTATACATAATCATGATGCATGCTCATGCTTTAGGCATTAGAATTTCTTAAAATAAAACATTAAGTTTAGTTCTACTCACCTCCTGGCAGACGCCGACTGACTCTGCACCTGCTAGCACTAATGGCCTCCTCGATCTCTCGGGTCCGATCCTACACAGGTGGACTCGAATGAGGTGCCAAACACATTCTAACAACTCATAAACAACTCCCCAAAAACCCCTCTAAACATCACTTAAACATGCATGGAAAACGCCCAAGAAACGGCTGGACAGGGCACTTTCGGCGGCACCTTCGGCGGCCGAAAGTCCCTTCCAAAGACGAAACTCGGGTAGGTTCGGC
This sequence comes from Manihot esculenta, assembly GCF_001659605.2. Taxonomy (NCBI): domain Eukaryota; kingdom Viridiplantae; phylum Streptophyta; class Magnoliopsida; order Malpighiales; family Euphorbiaceae; genus Manihot; species Manihot esculenta. The sequence goes on along the minus strand of NC_035167.2, from coordinate 5,651,149 downwards.
GGCAGGTTCGGCGGCCGAAACCCTGGGACAGAAACGAAAGTCCCTCCTTCGGGGGCACATTCGGCAGCCTAAAGACTGCCTCCCATGCAGGTTCGGCGGCCGAAACTCCTTTCGGCGGCCGAACCTGGTCCCCTCTGGATGACAGGTCCGATTCTGCCAAGCCAAAAACCAACTCAAATATACCCAAATCCTTACATACTCTCTCCCAAACATGCATACTCACTCCCACATGCATAACCTAGCCTAAACCTTCAACAATACATCATAAAAGCATACATATAACATACATTGGCACAAAACCCACATAATCCTTAAACATGCATTTCTACCCACTCAACCATCAAACTCTATAAAACTTACTTAAAACTCATTAAAACATAAAAGGAAGCATAGATCCACGCTTACCTCTTGAAGATCGAGGGTTGCGTGATCTCTAACTCGGAGGTATGGAGAATCCAAGCTCCAAAAGCTCCAAGTTCCCAAAACTCCCTTCCAAGCTTCAAAACTCTTCAAAACAACCATGGAGCTCATGAAAACATGAAAGAGATGAAGAAAAACATGAAAACGGCAAAAAAATGACATGAACTCACCTGAGCTCGGGGATGGGGAGAAAACTCACCCATTTCCGATCTGAGGGCCCTTTATAGGTGGCCTGGTCGAAGACCTTCGGCGGCCTAACGTGCCCCCTAAACTCATGCATGTTCGGCGGCCGAACTTCACTTTCGGCGGCCGAACCTTGGCTCGTTCAAACAAGACTTTCGGAGGCCAAAAGCACTCCCGAAGCCTTTCCATGTTCGGCGGCCGAACTTCACTTTCGGCGGCCGAACCTGGCAAACGCCTCCTTGGTCTTTTCTTTTCAAAACTCAAATCATTTTCATTTAAAACCATGAAATCATGTGAAAACATTTTAGAAAACACATTTTACCCCTTCTAGAGAGATCCAACACCCTAGATTCCGCCGGAAGGCAGGAATCCCGATGCCGGATTCTAACCGGGTATTACAGAATCGAATCAAACTGAATCAGACCGGTTCAGTTCGATTTGATTCTGACTAAAATCGATTCGATTTTCAAAAATATTAAAATTTCAATTTTTAATTTATTCAGTTTGGTTTAATTTTAAATCAAACCGATCGAATGCTCACCTCGACTTGTAAATCTAAAAATACTAAGTTTGGTAAAAATAAATACTAAATTTTTATAAGTACAATGTTATACTCATTAAAAAATTACAAAGGTTTCTAGTCAATAATGATTAAATAAAAATATGAAAATTCCAGTCAATAATGATTAAATAAATAATAAAAGATTATGAAAAATCACAAACTAACACTAAAGACTTGACAATTATTATGAAAAATGCTATAATATTTTTAGGAGATTAAACATCCCTATGGTTTGAACTTTGAAAATAAATAAATTTTAATATTACTCTGCCATGCAATACTAATTGTTTTAATAATTTGTAATTGTTTTGACAGTAATTAATTAAAAAAAATATTATTTAATTTATAACGTTTTAAAAAATCTATTAGTTAGTATTTCCGTTAGTTTTAACCGTTAAATATTGTAAAGAAAATTTAAAATATCTCTCGTAAGGAAAAATTAATTAATAAATTTTTAAAAAATCTATTAGTTAGTCTTTCCGTTAGTTTTAACCGTTAAATATTATAAAAGAAATTTAAAATGTCTCTCGTAAAGAAAAACTAATTAATAAATTTTTTAAAAATTTGAAAGATGATAAATTTTTTAAAATTATAAGAATTAAATAGTAAAATATTTAATAATAAAATTAATGAAAAAATTAATTTGTAGATTTTTTTAAATATCAAAAATATTTTAATATATCTTTTAAATTCAAGAGATTAATTAGTGAATTTTTTTAAATTAAAAGTAAAAAAATATCATTGATATAATCACCCTAACTCCTAAATAATATTATTTTGAAAATTGGTATTTAACATTTTTTTTAAAAAAATTTTATTCTTTTACAGAGATTTACTATTTAATTCCTGAATATTTTTATCGTTAATAAATTAATCCCTACATTTTAAGAAATCTATTAAAACGTTCTTATCTTTTCTCTCCATTAACAAAATAGTCATTCCATCCTCTTTTTTATTAAAAATAAATGAAAAATGAGAGAGAAAATTTATAAAATTCAATTTTGCACTTAAATAAAACATTTTATTTAGTCTCTGAATATTGTCATTATTAACAAATCAGGTCCCTTATATTTTCAAAAATCTATTAAAGCTTTTTTATTTTTTTTCAAATCTATTAAAATATCAATGCCTTTTCTTTTCGTAAACGAAATAATTTCTCTTTCTCCTCCTAAAAAAAAAGAAGATTTTAATAATGATAATATTTAAAGACTAAATACTAATTTTTTTTTTTAATTATGAAATGTTCGCTCAATCATTGAGTTACGTTGCCATTAACAATTGTATGTATATATTTTGGCAAAATAACTTATACATGTTTCATCATGATTTAGAACCTAAATATAATATTATTTATTATATATAAAGTTTATTATGCATATTGATCTAAAATAAATCAATTCTAAATAAGAATTTCGACGTATTTTCCCGAAAAGACAAAACAAAAGTTTAGCAAAGTCAATATTATTCCCATAATGTCAACCAAAATGTCACAAACCATTAGACATTACAAAGGAATTATTGAAAAGAGGCTGAACAATATGTTATATTTCCCTCTAAAACACTGACCAAACAAATACTTAACCATAACAAAGGCCTGTTTGTCTATACACCAAAAAAAAATCAGTTTCCCTATTCAACGAAGGAAAGGGACCTAACATGTTCAGTTGACTTCTCAACCTCCCACTAGAAAAAAGAAAAAGCCCAAACAAGCTGTAAGACTGCTCTTTTGTAACAGGTGGGTGTTCTTCAGTCATGCAAAAATGACTAGAAAAACCCCTTTTTTTTGGAAAAAAAGGGGAAAAAAACAAAAACCCTCCTGCAAAATGAGCCTCACAGCAAAACAAGCTTACATGTAATGATCTAAAATGGTGGAACATTCCAGGCCTTGTCTATAAAAACTCTGTATAGATGTAGGAGAATTTATTTCTTGCAGAAGCATTGAACTTAGAAAAAGAGATTCTTGCATATTATATGAACTGAAAAAACTTGTGGGTTTTTTTTTCAGATGAACAGCTTGAAAGCTGAGTGTAGATTCTTCACCAGATCCTTCACTGACATGACAAATTCCATATCCATCTGTGAACATTGAGATTAAGTGATTTTGCTGATACAACTAGCAAAATTAACTCACAATAGTGAATAATTTCTTGCTAGATTCATATAAAAGGAAGAAATTAATTACCTGAGCAATGATAGTAACATCAAGAGCAGAACTCCCAAATGTAAGAATACTGCTGTTCACCACTGTAAGGTGGAGTTTCTCAATTTCTGCCACAGTTTTCTCCACAACTCCTTTCCTTTTCTCACAGTGAATTCTTATAAGCACTTGTTTGTCACAGATTCTTGCTTCAATTTCTGGCAGAGGCTCATCTATGGGGCCTTTGGAGAAACTTTCATCTGAGGAAAAACTTTCATCCTCAGAAAGGAGCAGCTGAGATTTCTTCACAATGACTACGGATTCCATGGTTTTTTTCTTTGTTTGCTCCTCAAGTGTTTTGACTCTCTCTTGCAATTGTTTCAAGTACTTGATAGCATCCCCAAGAACAGAAGCCTTATCCATCTAAAAATGTTCAAATTTCCACAATTTTTTAAGTAAACTTGCAAGGTTTTGTGGGGACAAAAGAAAGAAAAACAAGGATAATCAAGAATGAACATTGAAACCTTCTTGAGGCCAGGAACTATAGCAGACAAAGCAATGAATCTCTGGCTCAGCTTCTCTCTTCTCTTCCTTTCTGCTATGATGTGATCTTGAGTTTGAGAATATCTGCTACTGTTGTTACTGATCCTCTTCGCTCCGTCGCAGGCTTTGAACACATGGTTCTGGTTCCCTGGAGAGATCACCATATCAGAAGGGAAGGCATTGATTCTTGTAGAACAAACTGCCTCCTCTTTAGGCTTCACAATTCCCATTTGATTCAGGTTGGTGGAATTGGCAAAGGAAAGAATGTTAGGGTAGAAATCAGCTTGTGGGTTTGGCAGATTATATTCTGTAGTTTTGATTGAATTGAAGCCATTTGGTTTGAGTTGCTTTGAAGGTCTAACAATGGCTGTAGCAGAAGTTTCCATGGAGGTTTTGAGGTTGAAATTTGGGTGATGAGATAAAGAATGCTGCATGTTCTCTCCAAATGCAGCTACTAGTGATTGTAAGCTCAGATCATCAATGGAGTTCATGGGCCATTGTTCTATGAAGATGGGGTCCTCCATTTCCTATCAATCAATTGATATTCACATTTCCATCAACAAAAAATTTCCCAGATTATCAAAAAATCATTCAACTTCAAATCAAGAACAACTGATAAAATCGAAAAATCCCATCTCTATGATACATCAGAAAATCGTACCAGTTCACTTAACCCACTAATGGAAGAAATCTCCATTGGAGAGAACATACAAGAGAACCCTGTTGGAAATTTTCAACACAAGAAGAATCAAAATAAGCAAATTCAACAAAATCCCAGACCAGATACAGAAAGAAGGAATCAAGCAAGCAAAGCAAGAAAACTCCAAAAACCCAGAAATCATTGATATAGAAATGTGAAAATTAGGAAGAAAACTCACCTTCTCAATGATAATCAAAAGAGAAAGTTGTTTGTCAAACTTCCTGTAAAGCAGTAGAAGGTCTTTGTTGCTCCAAGCTTTATAAGCTCTTCTTTAATTTCTTATCAGAAATAGTCCACACCTCTCTCACGGGTTGTCTGATGTGAAAAGCTCTTGGAAATTCTTCTGCATTGTGGGTTGTAAAGATTATTTCTTTAGCTAACACTTAAAAAAAAACAAAAAAAGATTATTAATTATGTTTCAGTGGGTGGTTTTTGCTGACAAAACTAGTAACAATAACAAGTCACTTTTTGTTTTTTTGCTGGCTTCAGAAGGATACATTACCAACTTGGGTTTGAAATTTTCAAGCATCTTTGCTCATATACACATATATATAATTTGTCTCATTAATTTTAATTTATGCTCCATGTGTTTTTAAAAAATAATTTATATTATTTTTTTTATTATTTAATTTTTATTTAAAAATAAAATATTATTAACAACATTATGTATAAAAGTTTTAATAAAAAATATTTAAAAATATGAAAAATAATTTTCACTTAAAAAATTATTTCCTTTAAAATAACTTAATTTTTTTAAATAAGAAAATATTTTCTATTAACTAAATTTTTTTATGACTCAAATACTAGAAAATATAAAAGTATTTTCTTAAAAATTGTTTTTCATAAAACAAATGGAGACTTAAATTATAATTTTTTTTTTTAAAAATATATAATTTTATTTGTCTTCAAACTTATTTGATCGAAATAGAATTATGTTGTGATTGGTCAATCCGGTAGACAAAAAAAATATGACGTGGTTGGCGAATATAACGGGAATTACTAATTATGTAATAATTGCATATTTTTATTTCTGTAATTATTTGTAACAGCCCGGCCCCTTTCGACCGGCCCTGTTACCGCCGCTCACAGCCCGTGACCTTCCTCTGGGCCCAGCCACTGTGAGCATCTCTTAACATCCCTTCATCCTCACGGGTTCCAGGCAGGATTTGTCCCCTTGGATTCTCGTCAAACGCATCCTTCCCCAAGTGGATTTAGCCCAAATTTCCCTTTGGAAATTAGGTCGCCTCCCCCACTGCTCGAACCATTGACCTCCCACTTTAAGGGAATAGTCTGGTGAGAGTGAGTACCAATTGTTCCAATTGGAACAATTGGTACTCACTCTCACCAGACTATTCCCTTAAAGTGGGAGGTCAAGGGTTCGAGCAGTGGGGGAGGAGGCGACCTAATTCCCAGAGGAAGGAATTGGGCCAAATCCACTTGGGCTAGGGCGAGCCGTAATGGCTCCCCCGAGGGACAAATCATGCCTGGAACCCGTGAGGGTGAAGGGATGTTAAGAGCTGCTCACAGTGGCTGGGCCCAGAGGAAGGTCACGGGCTGTGAGCGGTAACAGGGCCGGTCGTACGGGGCCGGGCTGTTACATTATTAGCCTTTATACCGTAGGAAAATGGAGTTAAATGTAATATTTTCTGAAAATTCGATGAGTACTGATTAATTAATAAATAATCTTTCCGACTAATTGATAAGTAATCTCATAATACTAGATTGTGCCGGTTAATGGTAATTTTATATAAATATTTAATCTCTGTAAAAAAAGATAAATTTTTAATGAAAAATTAGAAATTATAGTGTTTGCATTTTTTAATTTTTTTTTCATAAAAAGAATCGCGTATGGACTTATCAAATTTTTACAACATATCTCTATTTTACTATGATAATTTTAAGTGATTATTGTGTGATGAGCAAGTTATTTAAATTGTGGTATTTTATAGTTAATGCTCAATTTTACCTCTCTATGTTTTTTTAAAGAATTTAATTTAATTCATTTTATTTTTTTTCTATTTAAATTAGTCAAGAAGTTTTAAGTTAAGTATAATTTAGCACGAAAAAATGAACTAATAAAATTAATAAATTTTACTTTGAAATTAAGAAGTTGAACTATTCGGTTTCTAATTTAAATAAAAAATAAGAAATTTTGGCGAATAAATTTTGACTTTTAGATTAGATTGAGTTTAAGTTCAACTTTTATTTTAATTTGGACAAAAGTTAAAAATAGCTAAATTAAATATTTTTAATAAATATAAGGGTGAAATTAAATATTTAGCTTTTTATTCTCGTTTAAAAAATTAATATAAAGAAATTAGAAATTTATCATTAAATTTTCTTATAATGTTAAATTTTAGATGATTTTATTTTTATTGATTCCAAATTAAATTGGTTTAAAATTTATATTTTATAATTTTGAACATAATTAAATTAAAATCATTTGTAAAAAGTTGATGGGTGGAACTAAGAATTCAAACTCTAATTAATAGATAATGGTCCCACTCTAGATGATTCAAAGAAAAGTTAATTAAAAAATTAATATAAAAAAATTATTAATTAAATTTTTTATTTTAAAAAATATATTAAAATATTTTTAAGATTTTAAAATATATGAATCAGTATTTATGTTAATTTTAACTATTAACTATTACGTGGTTTTATAATTTAGATCATATAATTAAAAAATTAATTAATTAATTTTTTTAATCAAAATTAATTAATTTTTTAATTTTATAAAAATATTTTATATTTTATTATAATATTTAACGGTTAAAATTAATTAATAAATATTTTAAAATTTCAAATATATTTTAATATAATATTTTAAAATTAATAAATTTTTCTATATCATAAAAATTAAATAATATTTTTTTAATTTTTATGACGAATGAAAATCGATCGCATATATTATATTATCTCTTCTATAATTTTTGTCTATTTTTTCTGTTTTAAAATTATTATTTATTTCTTTTAAATTATAATAACATATAAATTCACTATCATAATTATATTTAATTTTTTTTATTTTTAAAATAACTCTTAAAATATTTTTTAATATTTAATAAAATTTAATATATTTAAAAGAAATATAATTGAAAAATTAATAAATAAATTATATTTTTTAATATATGTAAAAAATAAAGTGAATAATATAATAAAAAATTATATTTTTTAATATATAGTTAAAAAATAAAATAAATAAAAATTATGAAATAGAAAAAAATATAATTTATAATAATTTTTATTGATTTGAAAAGAGATATTTTAGATATAAAAATAAATGTGGACCCAAAGAATGTCTCAATCAAATTAGCAAATCCCCAATATTAATATTTGCTCCCTTCCATGAAGGCCAATTACACAATTCGTTTGCAAGAAGACCAAAATGGGCAGATTAGCAAAAGATCAACACCGTTTTGGCCATGTGAATAGGGACGTGTCAAGCCATGATTGCACAAAATTTTAAATTAAAAATGGTAATAATAATTGGTTGTATAGGGAAGTTTCCTTTGACTTGGGGTATTTTTAGCCAATAGGGTAACACCACCTTGTGGATAAAGTTGCTATGGTTGACTTTTGCATTTGAAAACTGGAAAGGTATTTGTTGTTGGGCCGGTTTGGCCCGGAAATTCAACCCACTAAAAGGTTGGATCATGATTACACTTGAATTTGATGACTCATCCGTAGAAAAGGTTATGAATTTTTAAATATTTCGATAATAAATATAATTTCTGATTTTTTTATAATTATTTAAAATGAAAAATGGGAATTGAATCTGATTAGCATAAAATTTTATGAAATATCTTCTCAGTCTATTGTCTAAAATTATTATTCACTTTCTCATCATAATATATAAATTAAATATTATAATTTTATTTTTAAATCTTTTTTAAATATCTCTTAATATTTAATAAATTTTAATATATTTAAAATAAATTAATTAAAAAATTAATAAAAAATTATATTTTTTAATATATATATAAAATTAAATTAAACAAAAATATATATATATAACGGACAGTAGAAATACATAAAATATGTAATGTTTTATATAATAATCAATATATAATTTTTATGATAAATAATAATAAATAAAAATTTTGTATTAGTTAATATAATGAAATGCTTGGATTTAATTTAATAAAAAAAATTTTCTTTCTGTGAATTGACATTTATTATAAAATAGAAAAAATATTATTTAATATTTATAATATCATGAAATTTATTAATTAGTTTATTAATTTTAAAAAATATATTAAAATATTTTTAAAAATTTTAAAAAAATACCAATTGATTTTCATTAATTTTAATCATTAAGTATTTAATGTATAAAAAAATTTATTAGTAGTTGATTTTTCAATTTTAAAAAATATAATAAAATATTCATAAAATTTTTTAAAAAATTATTAATTAATCTTTATATCAATTAGTAGAGTTTTTAACAATTAAAATTAATGAAAAGATTAACTATTAAATTTCATAAATTTTAAAGACATTTTAATAATTTTTTAAAATTGATAAATTAATTAATAAATTTTTTAATAATAACTTTTCCATATAATAATATTATGAGATTTTTCCATAGATCACATACCTCATTAATTGAACAACCTTTCAATCAAAGGCTTAACTATAGACGATGACAGACTTAAGGGAGGGTAAGTAGTGACTATAAGTTTAAAAAAAATTAAGAAGTTAATTTTTTTATTAATTAAAATTTATATTTTTATTAAATCTAATTCTAATTAAATTAGAATTAATTTAACATAAATTTATTAAATATATATAATGCTTAGTAAATTGATTTTAAGTTAAATAAAAAAATTTAATTTCTCTTATTCGATATAATTTAAATAAATTATTATAAATTATTATTTTTATTTTAAATAAAAAATAAAATAAATTAAATTTTTGTGAAATTTTTTTTTATTTCAAAGTGAAAAGAATAGAACTCATCAATCTTTTATAAATTAAACACGTGGTGACTCATTTCCGCCCATTTAAATTATCTATTTTTTTCTGACATCCTTATATTTTTATTATTTTTAATTGAACTTAAGGCTCTTTTGTAGTGCGTATCTCTCACTCGCGGTTCACCTATCAGACGATGGACATTTATGAGCTGAATTAAGAAGGTTTGATTTAATTAATGCTAATTCTTGATTTTAAGTAAGTTTAAGCTCCACCCCATAGTTTAAGGGCAAATATGAGTTTTCTCCAAAATCATCTTGAGTCATTGGATTAGGGAGAAAACTTTGATCCAAGATGGCTTTAGAAGCATACGCCGTCCAGTTTCCGTCTCTTTTAGAAGATTAAATTAAAAGAGGAGAAATTAAAAAATTTAATTGATTTTTGAATTTAAAAAAATATATTAAAATATTTTTTACGTTTTAAAAAAATTAAAATTTTTAAAAAAATTAAAATTTTTAAAATTATATGAATCAAGTGATAAAGTGAGAGAGAATATATAGAGCTGAAGAAAAACAAAAGAGATAATAATTTTATAAAAAAAGAAAAAAGTGATAAGAGTGTTAAAAATATTTTTATTATTTAAATAAACAATATAATAAAACATTGTTAAAATTTGATAATTCGATTAAATGAATAAAATAGTTAAATTTTATTATGCATGTAAAATATTGAAATTAATGAGAATTAGTATATTCCATTCAAAATTAAGCTTATAGTATATGTTGGTATTATTATTAGACTGATGTTAAGAAAAATAGTTTTTATTAATTAAAAAATATTAAAAAATATTTTAAAATTAATTCTAATATAATTTAATTATAAAAATATCAAAATAATAAAATTATTTTATTAAACTATTTTTTTCAACCATATCTAAAACGCTTTTTCAACCATCCTCTGGCTTAGGAGGATTGTAGAATATTGTGGAGAAATATAGAATGTTGTAGAAGAGTATAGAAGAATGACGTGTCCTTTTCACAGTCATACAAAGTTTGTTACGTAGGAGAAGATTCTAGAAGGTGAAATACGTATATAAATAGTAACATGCAACCTGTACAGAATAACGTAAAACATTCCTTTTTACACCAAAGAGGCAGGGAGAGAAGGCCTACATCCAGAGCTGCGGAGAAGCCATTTCTTGCTGCAACACTATCTTCGGCAGAGAGAGGCTAAACTTTCAGAAGAAAATGAGAGGAATGAGAGAAAATCTTCTCTCTAAAGAATTAGAGGGAATATGTGTTCACCTCTCTAGGTTTGAAGTTCACGTTATGTTGATGTTTGTTACGAAATATTCTCAAATTTTATATTAATATGGAAATTTTTTAAATAAAATTTAGGCAAAATGCCTCTTTAAGTGTGAAGGGGCATTGGAACAATTCACTAAAAGCTATCTATATGGATTCTGCTACTAAGGTCTTCAATTGGAATTTCAGCCATTTCGGAATGCACGAAATAATGAGAAAGGTGGTTCTCTGATTTCTCGATGATGAGAAGTATAGAGGAAAGGAGGTTGGGACTGGGTGGTCGACGGGAATGATTTGTCTGGGCTAGTAGTGGATGAGTGTGGTTGTGAAGGAGGGATTCGAGTTCTGAGAGAGGAGTTGGGATTTGGGTGCGGATTCTGCTAGCTGTGTCTTCTTAAGATTGCAAGCTGATTCTCATTTGGTGAAGTGCCATGCGTTTCGTGGAGATGGTGATGGAAGGGTAGCGTTGGACGGAGAATGGGTTTTGATGATGGAGAGAGAGGTTCATTAAATGAAACAGATGATAATTTAACGTCTGTTTATCACGGGGTATTTCTTTTGGACACTTCTTGGTCCAACTTAGTTGATTTTCTTTTTTTCAAAAGTTAACGAATTGAATCCCAATTAAAATTTGAGTAAACTGGGTCCTAATAAATTGGCTTATTCGAAAATAATTTTATTTTTTAAAAGATTTATCCCGTATTTGGTACTTCATTATTCTATTTTGTAAAAATTTTGAATTATTTCTTTAAAGTTCATCTTCAGTTTAAACTCGAAATATTTTATTTAATTCTTGTCTTTTTAAAATCTTATAACTTAATTTTTGATATTTAAAAAAACTATAATTTGGTTTCTACATTAAATTCTTAATTTACCAATAGTTCATTTTAATGAAAATAATTAAATTACACTTTTGTATATATTTTTAATTTAAAATAATATAATCCTTAAAATTTAATTAAATTTATAGTAAAGTTTTCTATAATATTTTTTTTAAATTGATATTTATATTTTATAATTACTTAAAATAAAATATTAAATTGACTTCTATATATATTGTTGTATAATTTTTAAAATTAATTAAATTAAATTATTTAATTTAAATTTTTAATTTATTTAATTTGATTCGATTAGTAATTTTATATTTTTTTTAATTTTCAATTTGATTAATAAATTAAAATTAATGAGAAAATTGAAGATATATATATATATATATATATGCAGCCGTCCGCTCCCACCCCTCTTTCTTGTGAAATTTTCATCTATAGAGAAGTAGATTCTTATACCTCACCATCAGCTGCTTCTTTTCCCTACAGATGAAGAGAACGACGCACTTCTATGGTGCTTTTAGATCTGCGTCTCTTATGCTTATTCTTCTTCTTCCTTTTCTTTGTAACTTCTAGATCTGCAAGTAAATTTTGATGGTTTGATTAGAATTTTAGAGAACTCAAATTTTGTATTTTCTTGCACACTGAATTTTATTTTATTGCTCTATTTTTTGTAAATTTTTTCATTCAACTTTATTGTCCTTAATGTCAATATCTTAAATTTAGTTAGATAATCATTTATTTGAATTTATAATCTCATTTAGATATATATTAAAAATATAAAAAAAAATATTTTTATTGCGGATGATTTCTTATACCAGTTAATAATGAATGAAATTGAACTATTGCTTGATATTGACATTTTATGATAGGAGTTGATGATCAATGAAATTGAGCTAATGCTTGAATTGTGCATCATGCATCTACAGGGAGATGTGGTGGTCCTGTATTTTCTAGGATCTGGAGCATAATGGAACCGATGGACTGAACCAATAATATTTAGAAATAAGTATAAAAATAATTAAAATTTGAACTAAACTAATTGGTTTAATTTTTTATTTTAATTGGTTTAGTTCAGTTTGAAGTTTATAATAATTTTAATCGAAGGTTTTTTTTTCATGATGCTCGAATTATGATTTGGTTATTTATATTCAAATGAAAGAAAATCGTATGAAATTGAAATTTAATACTGTATTTTGAGATTATTTTATAGATTGTTTGATCTCAAATTTAATCGATTCTTATTTAGTTTATTTAATTTAGTTTGATTATTAATTTTTTAAAATTTATATGCTGTATTTTTAATTTTAATTATTATTTTTAGAATTGAATCCAATTAAATTGATTTGATTCGACTTAATTCGATTATTATTTAGTTGTGATTCAATTTTAATTTTGAATTTCATGATTCTTTTATTTTTATTTAGAAATGGACTAACTAAATATCCATCTAATTATATTTTTTTTAATTTAGTTTGGTTTTCAATATTTTTAAACTATAAGAATTTATTTATAAATAATTATAATATTTTAAAATTAATTTATAAAAAATATAAAGACATTTATAAATACTATAATATTAAAGAATTAAACATATAAAATATAAAGTTTATTTTTAAATGTTATAATTATTTAAAGCTTAATTTATAAAATTAAAATAGTTTATTCTAAAATACATTATAAAATTCAATTGTAAAAAGATTATTTATAAATAATTAAATATGTAAAAAAATTATAGAGAATTTTTATTGTAGATTTAATTAAACATTTTAAAATTAAAATATATATATTAAATAATAATTTGGTCATTTTTATTATAATAAATAATAAATTAACTAAAAATTTAATTCTAGAAATTAAATTATAAATTTTTTAAAATATAAAAATTAAATTATAAAAATTTAAAAATTAAAATAGATATTTTATTAAACTAAAAGGATTAAACTTACAATTTCCAACCGTACTGACGACAATGGCTTTTTCCCAACAATAATCTAACCAAAGATGTATTTTTTATGGCAGAAATTTCCATTTTCGTAATCAGTGCTACGGTTTCTGATCATTTTCCTTAGTCACTTGTCATTAAACTACTGCTATCATATTCTCCAATGTCTATTTATATCTTTTCTCGCTCCCCCATTTTCTTCGGTAACCGGCTTCTTCCCTCTTTCTCACTTCCGAAGCTCTCACTAGCCCACTCTCATGGCAGCTCCACCCTCAAACCTCGAGCTCCGACCCTTGGGAAACACCGGGCTGAAGGTCAGTTCTGTGGGTTTTGGAGCCTCCCCTCTTGGTAGTGTCTTCGGCCCTGTCTCCGAAGACGAGGCTATCGCCTCCGTCCGTGAAGCCTTCCGGCGGGGCATCAATTTCTTTGACACCTCTCCGTATGTACTTTCTATATATCACACATTTCTTTGTGGTTGTTACACTTCTGATTTGAATTTGTTTGTTGGGTTACCGGTAAAATATGGGAAACTGAAGGAAAGTTTAGGTCTTTTTGATACAGTGTTCGTTAATTCCTCTGATTCCTAATCTTTTTGTTCTTGGGTATTGAAATTTATATTGGGTTTTCCCCTATTCTCCTCTATTTTCAACTAATATCATTGTATTGAATTCTTATATCCATGATTTATTAATCCTTGACCTGGATTTAACAGTTGTTCTTATATTTGTTTCCTTGAATTCAATCTTATCCAATGTTCGTTTTTGCCTAATCCTCAACAACTTCTTATTCCTATTTTGAAGGTATTATGGAGGAACATTGTCAGAGAAGATGCTTGGTAAGGGACTTAAAGCCCTAGGAGTTCCTAGAAATGAATATATTGTGTCAACCAAGTGTGGGAGGTATATAGAGGGCTTTGATTTTAGTGCTGAAAGAGTAACTAAGAGCATTGATGAGAGTTTGGAAAGATTGCAGTTGGACTATGTTGATATACTGCAATGCCATGATATTGAGTTTGGGTCTCTGGACCAGGTTCTTCATTAAAAATATCTGCTTAGTGTTGCTTGATTTATTTGCTTTTGATTATAGTATAAATGTAAGAGGTGTAATGTGTTATCATGATTTTCTAATATTGTTTCCAATGGCAGATTGTGAATGAAACAATCCCTGCCCTTCAGAAACTAAAGGAAGCAGGGAAGATTCGTTTTATTGGTATAACTGGACTCCCATTAGAAATCTTTACTTATGTGCTCGATCGGGTTCCACGTGGTGCAGTTGATGTGGTTCTCTCATACTGTCACTATAGTATTAATGATTCAACCTTGGAAGATTTACTGCCTTACTTGAAAAGCAAAGGTGTGGCTGTAATTAGTGCTTCTCCACTTGCAATGGGACTCCTTACAGAGAATGGCCCTCCAGAGTGGCACCCTGCCTCTCCTGAGCTAAAGGTTCACTTCTGCAATGATCTTTGATGTTTTCTTTCCACGCCATTTTCTTAATTGCAGTTCTGCTTAAATTAGAGGACATATTGCCTTTAGGATTATCTCCATAATTAATGCACTTATGCTTCTGGAACATGAATAGACTAGACATGCATGCTGATGGTGCACACATTCATTTCCACTCTATGTTTCTCGTGCCGTATATTCATGTTTGGTCGTACAGTTCTATAAGCTGCCAATTACATGATGATCAATCTTAGAGCTCCCCTCAAAGAGAATAGGAGAAAGGGAACAGGTTATCTTGAAATATATTGATTTTTAACATGGAGTCAATTGGTTTTCAAACAGTTCCCTTCGCGCATTGTGGAATTTGTGAGGAACTAGAACTATCCTACTAGAATTTGTATCTTGTCTTTTTATTGCTTATTGAATTGTGAATATCTTAGATTATGTTGTTCAATATGGATCTCATCCGAACACTCTTAACTCAAACTTGGACAAATGCGCTTGATAATGTGCATACCCGTATTAATGAGAGGCTTCTACCTTTTCACTAAATCAACAATTGAAAGACTAATCACCAATTATTCATGGGCCTGCACATCATATGTCTAATCTACAAGATACTGAAATATGCTTTCATTATTTATTCTCACTTAGAGATTTATTCTTTTGGCAAATTTAATTAATCATGATCATGTGTCTATTTTCCCCCAGTCTGCGTGCCGAGCTGCTGCTACCTATTGTAAAGAGAAGGGGAAGAGTATTACTAAGTTAGCATTGCAATACAGTTTGTCGAACAAGGATATCTCTACAGTACTGGTTGGCATGAACTCTGTTGCACAGGTTCTCATTTATATTTTGCCTTTGGTGCTATATTTTCTTTGATATACAGGTCTTGAATTCATTTTTGTTTGTTTTGCTTTTTTTAGTACTTGATAGTATTCAGTTTCTTGGGAACTAAGACTGCAAAGCCAAAATACTTTGTTATAGTTATTTAATCTCAACATTGACAAATTCACTCTCCTGCCCTCATATCACAAGACCACCAGGCTGTGTTCATTTGAGTGTGTTTAGAAGCTTTTTCCCTTCTGTGAGAGAGAGAATAGGAAACCTTGATAAGTGCAAAGCAAGAAATGAGATCAATCTGGGAATGGTATCTTGGTGAAAGTCGTGTTGCTTAGTTCATTTGGCTTAGCTGTCCATTTTAAAACTACTTAATGCTATGCTCTTACAAATAATCATTATTTTTTAGATGGGGCGCCTCTGTTTATTTAGATATTATAAGCTAAGCATGCTGCACGAAAGGTTTATTTATTTTGAGAAATGAACAGAGCTGCCTGTGCCTGATTGTGTACGCTCATTTTTACATGGGCTGGTATCTAAATACTGATGTTTACTATTTGGTATTGGAAAATGGAGTTTATGAGAATGGCATTGATACCCAAATTGAGGGTAGCTGTCAAACCTTTATGCTTTATGCAAAAGGATTCTGGTTGGTTCTTGAGAAAATTTTTTATGATTTGAGCTGAACTTATATTTTGGCATGTTAATGATGTGAAGCTTTTCAATGATCAGGTTGAGGAAAATGTTGGTGCTGCCATAGAACTTTCTACATTTGGGAAGGATCAACAAACACTGGCTAAGATTGAAGCTATTCTGAGCCCTGTCAAGAATCAGACATGGCCTAGTGGAACCCAAAAGAGCTGATGATTTGGCCATCATATATCCTTTACAATTCTGCCCCACCCCAAGAAAAAAGAATGCGTTGAAAATGGAAAGAGAGGATCGCCTCTCATTAATTTATTATTATGCACACATGGATCTGAAGCTTAATAAATTGTATGATTTGTTCATTCCTCTCATCAGACGTTTAAGAACTTGGATTTGGTTTGTGTTTTCAAGCCGTTGTAAAACTATATATATATAGCACAATCAGCTACAACACTACCTAAATAAGTATGATTACACTTTCTAATTAAGTATGATTACTGCATGGATGAGAAAGAGACTGAACAACCTGCAAAGCATCAGACTCCCAAATTATAAGATCAAAACCAACAGTCATATGATCAAAACCAACACCCGGCTTCTGAATAGCTGGGAAGACGAGTCCAAGAAAATTAAACATACAAGCATACAGAAATCGTCCAGTTGCATCACGTTTTATCCGGTGACAACTGATTTTATTAGTTTCTCTTTTAATATTGCCTTTATTTTTTTAATATGTATAAAAAAATTAAGTGAATAAAAATTATAGACATAAAAAATAAAGGGACAATATAATGACCGACTGATACAATTTTTCAAAATAAGAAACAAATAATTAACTCGTTAAAACTGCAAGACTGAATCATAACTTTTCATAAATAATATTCACGTTATCCATCGGGCAAGCTGAGATAGTATGAACTCTGTAACCCAAATGGCACTATCAGATGTCAAACCCAAATGGCAGAGTTTTCTCCTGGACCATTTTGTTCTCATAGAAGGAAAATTATTCAAAGTTACAGACAAAGCATGAAAAAAAGGGAAATTTTTGAAACTAATTCACATCTATTTTCTATTTTGTGGTATTGAGTGTACATATAATGGTCAATGTACTCTAAAATAACCAAGTTTATACATCAACAAGAATGAGCACTGCACAACACTACAAGAATCTTGGCATTTGCTAGAAAGTATTCCACCTAGCAAAGCAGCACCTCCTTGCATTAGTTCTAGCTGGCAGCCTGCTGTAATGGTGGCCAAGCTATTTCATCATCATCTGTATAGCCCTGAATAAGGAAATCTGCACAATTCTTTCTGCACCCATGGTTGTATGGGTTCCGAAATCGTCCATCTGGACTACGAAGGTACCCGTAGCGAGCAGCATTTGCAAGTTCATTAGTGGTGATATTCCGAGCTATCTGCACAAAATATTCATAAGCGCAACTAGCTTGCTTTCGTTCGATCAAAATGGTAAAAACAGAGACATGGTGGACAGAAACCTAAAATCAAGTTCAGAATCATGGTTTTTTGGTGAATCACCTGCGATGCTTGTGCTGTGGTTAAGGTTGTGGCAGCAATGAAAATAATCATGTCCAAAACCAAAAATGTAACTACCCCAGGATGTTGAACCACCACGTAACGAATCCATCTTCCTTCTGTATGCAATGACTCCACAGCTGTCCAGATCCCTGTAATGATAGAAAGGGAAATAAATAAAAAGAAAAAAAAAGGTAAAACATATTAGGGAGAAAAAGACAGTGGAACACAAGAGGGGAGAGGTAATTTTTAGCAACCCGCTTACGTTGAATTGTAATAGCAGCACCAAGGAATGATGTCAAAGTTCCCAGGCATAAGAAAATGAAAAAATCCCGTTTGTTCCTCTACAAAATATAAAATGATGAAAACCAAAAGAACAGATGAGAACATTTAAAAATACATCAAAATTTGATGGCAAAGTCGCATATCATTGTGCGCTAATAATTAAAGCAAAAGTTCCATGGCAAGGACAAATTTTACACGTGAATAACTGCATAGAAGTATGCACAGCCCACAGAAATTGAAAAAGATCTACGTCAACTTTGGAAATTTACAGAACATCAACGCCACTAAAAGCTGCATGACATCATCTCCTAAATTTCTATAGGCTGTCACAGGATAATAGCCCATGCAACAGCTAAAGACATCCTCACATACAAGTATCAAATAGAATAGCACCATCAAAGGAGGACACCAACATTCCCAAATAAAAACATCCTCGTGAGTTGTAAACCCAATTTCTCACCTTCCCAACACAATTAGATATCCAAGGGCAGTGATGGTCAAACTGCTCCACACAGCGCTTACATGCAGGGCAGTGCTTGGAGCGAACGGGTCTGATTATCTGAACAGAAAATTCAAGACAAACGCTAATTAGTTTAGACAATATTTAAACCATTCATGAATCACTGGACAGAAAAATAAACTACATGAAAGTTTAAACTATTATCAGGTCTAATTCCCGTACCTTGCAGGTAGGGCAAAGCTGAGACCAATTACCCATCCATACAGAGCAGTTATTCAGATCAACATTTAATAAGGGATCCTACATATGTTCAATAGTAATCAGCTAATGGAGTAATAAACAAATAAAGAGGTCCAAAGAAGCATTGACATGAAAAGATATTCACTATAAACAAATAACCATTGATGATAGGACATTGTCTGCTGCAAAGAATGATACACATAGACATCCAAAGAATGGGATTAGAAATTTAAAAATTTAAGTAAAATAGATTGAAAAATAGAATTATGCCTCCTATGATGAGTCAAATAGTAAAGAGTACAGTGCTTCTTTTGGCTTGAAGGAGAAATGATGACAAAATAAACCTGGTGGGAAAAGTAAGGAAAAAACCTCTGCTCCCATTCAGTTTGAGTTAGAATCAAGGATCGAAGGAAAAAAGAGAAATAACACCAGTTTAACGCCAGAAATTTACACCTAACTCAAACAGGAACCATATGAAGAGAGGGTTTTCCAATTATTGCTGCCATTTCTGTTTTAAAATTTTTAACCCCATAAATCATATAACATCATTGTTTTCTTTTCAACAACATTTCACATTCCTTCTCTCATTTTGCAATCAACAATAGCAGAGAGAAGTAAGCCCTTTTATCCCTGTCCCTCTCTTTCCTCCCATTGTTTTCTCATAATATTCCCTTTTCCACCTAAAGGGGGTTAAAGTACCATTTTCCATTTATCATTATTTCCTTAAAGTTCAAAAACACACAGCCCAGAAAGAAACCCATAAAGGGATTTCAGATTTCCACCCAGCAATGGAAAATGTATTTTAATGGGAACAACTGAAACACGTAATTTCAGTAAAATCAGATATTAATGAAACAGAAACAACTAATTCACAGAAGCTGCATACCTCTGCATCTTTATCTCTACCCAAATCTTCAAGTCTTTTGATAAAACCTGGATCTTTACTGCATGTAATTGTGAAAGAAATGAAGTTCTGACAATAAATTTTGAATAACTTAAATCAACAGCAACAATGTGAAAGAGATATACAATCTGCAAAACTAAAATCAAAAGGTGCAGAGGCGGCTGTAGGAAGCAGAAACTGCAAATCTACATTTCAAGACAGGATAACCCAGTAAGCACCTCAACCAAACTTTAGGACATTGCCAAGAGGCAGAAGATAATAGATGTTCTGGTGGAAAAAAGAGGTAGTTACAAACAATGGATCAAGCAAGTTCAGTTCTACAATCTTGAAGATCTTTTCATTTTTCCCCTCTTCCTTGTTTCCCAATTAATAAATCTCAGAAATGAACATGAAAAAAGATAGATCTGACAATACTTGCAAATTAAAAAATATTAAGATGTATCCTGTACTATATGACACACACAGATGATAGATTTGAAGAAGTAATTAATGTTGCTGATTGGGGATGTGTGGTGCCATTGATTAGTTTGGTTCCAAACCATAAGAACCAAACAACCAAATTGCTAAGGAATATTAACCAAAACAAACCAAACAAATTAGTTGGAGAACTGAATTGAACCAAACAAAAAAAATCTATTTGATTCAGGTTTATCGGTTCATTAGGGAATTTGATCAAACACACAACTTTTCTTGCTAATTCAACACTATGAAATTCAAAATTCATATACGGGTCATTAAAAGAAACACAAATCTCGAACAAAATCAATTAACAACAAATTCTCAAATTCAAATCTCAAAAAATCCAAATCCAGAAATGAAACTGAAGTCTAAATGAAATTTCAACAAAACAGTCACAGACCCATCAAATTTCAACCAGATAATTGCAGTAGGACAGCCCAGGAGAGGATGCATTTTCAATGACAACTGTTCTTAATTCTTACCCATGACTACAGGCAGACAAGCACATAAACCACAAGGAAAGTTCCAATCATGACACGACAGGTGAATAGAGCAAAGGAGGCATCGGATAAGCAAGGCACAACCGATGAGGAAAGAACCAATAGTGAAAGACATGATGAGAAGAATTGAAGGCTCACCTTGAATCGATGAGAAGTCAGAAGAGTAGATAAGGGGAGGTACCGGTTGAGGATTCTAGCATGGTACAACAGATGAGAACTGGAAGGGCGTGAGACGATGAGATCATGAGAGTGCTAGGACTTGGTAGGTATGAAACGAAGAGAGTGCATCCAGCGCAGCAAGCATAGAGATGTGGATAAGTTGTTATGGGGAGATGAGATCAGGAGTAGAGATGCTGCAGCAGCTCAGGAAGGTGGGAAAGCAAAGAATTTGTGGGTAGCTATAATGGACAGCAGGCAGAG
This sequence comes from Manihot esculenta, assembly GCF_001659605.2. NCBI lineage: Eukaryota > Viridiplantae > Streptophyta > Magnoliopsida > Malpighiales > Euphorbiaceae > Manihot > Manihot esculenta. The sequence goes on along the minus strand of NC_035167.2, from coordinate 5,629,880 downwards.
GCTTTAACTTTAATTGAAATGGGTCAATTTTGATTGGTTCATTCTATTGTTGGTTTGCTGTCAAAAGAACCGAATCAAAAACCAAAATTCCTTAAAATATTGAACTGAACCAAAAATAAATCAGATTGGTTTGGTTCATCCTTTTAGTTAAAACAGTTGAATGTTCCCCCCTATTGCTGATCATACACAGTAACATATATTGATTGAAAATCACTGATCATGAGAATTGATGTCCAGCAATTTGCTACTTCTGGTAATTTAGGTGAAGTTGGTAGTTCTACCCATTTAGGAATAGAAAAGTAAGACAGATGAAAAACAACAATGGCATACTAAGGACAATCAGCACAAAGTAAAAATGCAGCAGCTAAGCCAGCAAATAATATCATATAGACAGTGTTGTTAAAGGTGAGAGGCGAGTCGCCTCCACAAAGGCGATGCCTTAGTCTACAAAGGCGCCAGAGGCGATGCCTCACTGAAGCAGGCCCTTTTTTTAAAAGAAAAAAGCTTTTAAACAATAAAAGATAAATTCTAGTCTCTCTCCTTCTCTTTCAAAGAGCAGATAACACTTCTGCAGCAACTACAATGCAAATTTCTTACTCTTTTTTGCTCCAAATATCATCCACCAAATATGTCTCTCCTCCTTTCTCTCTCTCTCTGTACCTGCATAGCAGCATGTCTTATTTTTTTAATTTTTTTCTCCTCTTCTCCTTTTCTCTCACATCCTCTCTTCTCTCTTTGGTGGACCTGGCACAACAGCAAATTCCTTTTTTTTTTTAAAAAAAAGTTTCTCTCTTACAAATAATATATATATTTCATTTGAACATGTAATTTTTCCTTTAAAAATATGGGTGTTCATTGAAGTGTTTATATGTATATATATGTATATTTAAAATATATAACAAAATTTTAGCTTGGTCGCCTTTTTTAAAAAAGGCGTCTCGCCTCTCGCCTTGATAAGGCTGCATATAGACATAAGAAATCTAGGCAAGCAACAAATACACTCAATTCAACCAAGTCTTAATCTCAAACTAGTTGGGATATTTTATATTATATTATATACCACATGAGAACTAACCGAAAAAAATCAATACAGCACCAAAAATTACCTACTACACCTGTAGAACATGATCAGTGCAGCAACAGCCAGAGAAAGAGCGGCCCATCCCCAAAGTCCAACAACAGCAGTTATTTTTGGAAGATTTGGAGCTAGAATGAAATTGAAAGGATAATCATAATTAACACAGGACATGCTTTCATCCACCATCAAAAGTTAAACTATAAAATATAAGTATCTTACCTGCAATAACTGAGTTAATAAATAGAAACATGAGAAAGATTATAATTGACAACAAGATAGGAGCATAGCCAATGTCCCCCATCTTCCCACGGCAAATTTTGTCACCCCAGTGTTTGCTCTGTGAACGTTGTGCATTAGACTGAAAAAAAAAAACAAAAAAGCAAAAGTGTGAATACTTGGCCATTATTTGTGAAGACACAGATATTCTCAACATCATTTAAGCTTTTCCCAGATTTGAGTCCAAATAGATAAATTAAAAATTAGACCAACTGTGATTGAATTTGAGGGGGGAAAAGGGTAGAATGGAGGTTCCTAAAATCTACATGTCTAATTGCTAAAACAGATAAACACCACCTTCCAGATTAACAGTTGTATTAATAAATGTCATTCCATGCTCCAAATGTATGCCATTAAACAAATAAGTTTCGATCAGAAATTATGTTTTCCTAGCTTAAAATTTCTATTTTTCATTTCATCATATGCCCATATCATCAGAAATTCATGGATCTCATCTGAATATTAATGCATAGTCGTGACATGACCTCACATGATGTGGAGGAATGTATTTGTTCCATGCAGAATGGTATGTTACCAAAAAAACAGGGGTTTCACATAGAAAGTTAAATTCACATCAGGTGAAAAAAAAAAAAAAAAAAGATTGAAAGACACATAAGCAAAGGCCAAGGTGCAAGACTTGGAGCTACTAAACTTAGCTGTCAGCCTGGTGCATGATGCCAAATGTCTACCAAAACTACTATTGTTAATTATTCAGCAACATCTGATATGTGCTTTAAACACTGAAGGCCAAGACCATGGACATCCAAATGTTAACTATTCCTAACATTGGATCTGACAAATTCAGCATGAAATACTGTCCAGATGAAAAAAACCTCTTGGAACCTTGTAGGCTCCTCACAACTCAGATCCTTATAGACCTTGGTTTAAAGTTTCTATTGAGGACAATATTATCAACACAATACAAGGTTACGTACAAGGAAAAGGGCGACATGCCGATGACCTTTATCAGATGCAAGCTGAACAGGGGTAAATCCGGCTTTATCTTTCACTGTCAGCTCCTTCTTTGTGCCAGCATGTACAAGAACAGTGCATGCCTCTATGTTTCCTCTTAATGCGGCCCAGTGCAAAGGGGTGCAACCTAATGGCATTGGATATTCAACACCAGAATCACGATTTAGATGCATCAAAAATGATTTCTTTCTTTTTTCATGACAAACAACATTATAATGCCAGAAAGAGGTGCACCCCCTAGAGAATTTTATTTAATATGAGAATATCTTCATTGATTCTATCTATCATGTAGCAACAAAACTTCATATGATAAAGGTTAAGCTGGAAATAATGAGGGAAAATTACTATTTAATCCCTGTAATATGGCGAAATTAGCTAGTTAGTCTTTGTGTAAACTCAACTAAAATGTCCTTCCATTAAGTTTTAACATTGTTACTGTAAGTGTTGGCTTCTCTCTCACCTGTTATCATTAGAATATAGTATATATTAATGGTAATAGTGCTAAAACTTAACAGGTGGGATCTTCTAGTTGAGTTTTCAAAACCACAAGGTCTACTTAATATATTTTTGAAAACACAGGACAAACCGCCTAGTTTTGTCAAAACCACAAGGTCTACTTAATATATTTTTTAAAACACAGGACAAACCGCCTAGTTTTGTCATACCGCAAGGACTAAATAGTTATTTTCCCAATCAATAATCTCAGAAACTCAATATGTAACATAAGATGATATAAAGGCTCTTGATAAAATCCTCCAAGATGCACACTGAATGGAGACATTGCAATTTCAAGAATAATCAACCAGCAAACAACAACTTTATTGGTTAATTCTGTCATTTAATCCCAATTGCCCAAGGATATTCGAATAGAAATTTCATCCCTTCCATTCTCCTCAATGCACAATGGTGTTACCTCTAGCATCAACCACTTATTTATCTTATTTAAATAGACTAGAAAAGGTAGCTCCCCCAGTGTCCTGATATGATACAAGTTATTTCCTTATTGCCGTATCATCTTCAAGCTTTCAGACTTCAATTCCATTCTGTGATTTGTTCTCCTTTTTTATAATGGATGCCATACTACAAAGATCGTTTGATCATATGAATGCACCAAACACATCATCAAACATGCATGCTAAAGGATCCAGTCTCTTTCATCTGCACATGAAGTTCCCTTCTGGTGTGTTTCTTAACCCTCCCCAGTTGAAATATCCTGAATAAATTTGTCCACTTGTAACTTTCAAAAAGCATTTTTGTGAAATTCACAAATTTGTAGTTAATGATAATATTTAAACAAAAAAGGGGATAACTTCTATGTTTGGAAAGCCCCAAATAGGATAAGCAAATGGAGATAGAGGTAGAATAATGTAATTACATTAGGTAGTGATGGTCACATAAATTCAAAGTCGCGTCTCATATAGACTTTGAAGGGGATGAGTACCTAATAATTGCATGATATGAAATAGAAAAGGGGCAAAAGGGAATTCTAAGCTTTCCATTTATACCTTCTCTATCTTGTCTTTCTTGGCTTGCATCTCGAAATAGAAGTAATCTAACAGTGTCAGCATATCCCTTGTATGCAGCCCTGGTAGATAGTATCATAAGAATAAGCTTTGCACGCTTGCATTCGCATATTTTCAAAAGAAAAGTCATAAGATCATAGTTTAATCTGCAAACATAAATCCTGAATATTTGCCAATTGCATTCACAACTCAAGTGAAATGCTCATTTATATATTATAGACTAGCTAAGAATCCAAAATATTTGAACAATGCAGATTGATTCTGACATATGACTTCCCCTCTATTTTAAAAGCAAGCTAATAGGATAAAGAGAACACATTGCATAGCAAAACCTTTCTAGAGAACAGTGGAAACAAGATGCACACATGCAATTAGAGAGCAATGAGACTTTTTACAAATTAAAAAAGGAGAAAAAAAAAGTTGAAACTAGAAATTCAAATCACTGCAAAAAAGATGAAAATAGGAAAACTTGAGTTATCAGATACCACCACCACATGTAATAATCACAACCATCTAACTCAAGACATCCCTGTTAGGTTAAGAACCTAACAGAGAGAATATAGAGAAAGGAGAACAGAATTTGAGAGACAAGATAGAAGAGAGAGAGAGAGAGAGAGAGTTGTATTGATTCTTAAAAAAATAGCATACTGAATACAAGAGTAGCTTCCGCTTTTTATTCTCAACTGCCTAACTATTTCCCTCCAAAACTACAGCCAACCTTTGTTGACTTTTTTATACCTGTTCACACTACATCACATTCACTTTCTACTCTTAACCCTCTTTCTGTAATATGTAACAATACCCTTCTCTAGAGAGCATTCTTGCCCCCATTAAAGTCAGGAAATTGAGCTTGAATGAAAGCTTGATCTTCCCACGTTGCATCTTCAGTGACTAGATTAGTCCATTTAATGAGTCCTGCAGTACCAATTGGCCATTCCTAGAAATGGTTCTTAGCTAAAGGATGTCTTTTGGTGCTACTACAGCCTCTTCCTCTACAATGGTGGGGAACTGTAACTGGGGGCACAACATTATGCCCCAATTTTTCTTGAGGAGGGACACATAGAAGACAGAATGTATGGCTGTGGATGGAGGTAGCTGGAGCTGATAAGCCACTTTCCCAATTTTTTCCTCAATAAAAACTGGCTCATGATACTTGGCTGCTAATTTCAAGCTTTTCCTCAAGGCGACTGAAGTTTGTTTGTATGGCTGAAGCTTCAAGTAGACCCAGTCTCCCACCTAGAACTCCCTTTCACTTCTCTTTTTATCAGCTTACTGCTTCATTCGACACCCGACCTGTTCTAAATTATCCTTTAATAGCCTGAGCACCAGCTACCTTTGCTGGAAAAGATCTTCTACAACCTGTACTGGTGAATTATCAGCTCTAGTACCTGGAAGTGAAGGTGGTTTGTACCATACAAAGCTTCAAAGGGTGACATTTTGATGGCACTGTGGAAGCTAGAATCGTACCACCATTCACCAAGGGCCAACCATTCACTCCAAGATGACTGCTGCTGCTGCAGCATGCACCTCAAGCAACACTCCAAGCACTGGTTCATGCGTTCTATTTGACCATCCGTTTGAGGATGATAGGTACTGCTAAAGGACAGAGGAACACCTATCTGCTTGAAGAATTCCTTCCAAAATACACTTGTAAAAAGTTTGTCTATGTCTGATATAATAGAGGCAAGAGCTCCATGTAGCTTGTAAATATTCTCCATGAAAATTTTAGCTATTGAGGAGGCAATAAAGGGATGTGTTGAGAAAAGGAAGTGGCCATACTTAGTGAATCTATAAACCACCACTAGAATGATGTCCTTTTCCCTTAACTTAGGTAGCTACTCTATAAAATCCATGGATGTGTTGCCAAGCTTGAGAAGGCACTAGAAGAGGCTAAAAGAGTCCAGACAGTGCCGGATGAAGAAATTCAGTTCAAGGGAGCCAAATTTAAATAAATGTCTTCTGTTTTATTATTTTGTCGATTTTTTTTTATTATTTTTCCAAAATTATTGTTCACTTTCTTTTATTATAGTAACATAATTGATTATTATAATCCTATTTAATTTTATGTTATTTCAAATCAACCTATCATTAATTATTATTTTTCTAAATAAGTATTCAAAATATTTCTTAATATTTAATAAAGTTTAATATTTTTAAAATAGTATCATTGGAAAATCAATAAAACAAATTGCCTTTTTTAATATGTATGAAAAATCAAAATGGACAAAAATTATAGAATAAAGTGAGTATAAAATAAATACGTATTCAAAAAATAAATTTTTATAAAAAGTGAATAAACTATTATAATTAAATCATGGTCATTCTCATCTATTTTTCATTGATTAAAATATATTCTTAATAATATCATTGTCAGCATTTGCAAATATATCTTTCAATATCAGTTATCGATCAATTATTTATGATTTATTACCGCAGAAAAATTTCTTTTCGCTATGGTTGTAACATGCAAACCCATAGAAAAAAATAAATACTATTAAAATAATATAATATTTTAATACATGATTTACTATTGAAAATTAAAAAAAAAAAAAAAAAATTCTAACCCATTAAAATTTATTTTTGTATAATTTCAATCATTTAAATAGATTAATAACTAAGTGAGATAAATAAATAAAAAATACCACTTAATAATAAAAATGGTATATAAAATTAAATAATGAATGAATAACCTAAGAAAAAATTTAAATGAAGACGTGAACTTGAAATTTTGAAAATGAGAAACAAATTTTTTGGATTGAAAAATAACATAGAAGATGAGGGACTAAATAGTAAAAATTTCTTTAACAAATAGATTAAAGAGTTTGATCTTACAAAATATAATGATGATTTAATTAAATAATTTTGAAATACGATGAGTTGGTAAGTTTTTTTAAACATGTAGGGATCTAATAATAATTTTTCATGTTTTAAGAAAAATTACCTATATACCCTTAAAAAATTTCAAAAATTTGAGGGGGGTCCATGGCCCCCTTGGCCCATGAGTGGCTCTGTTCCTGAGTTGCACCGAACATTGTTGCACACGTCAAAACATGAGTGCAATTTAGGCCAACAGAGGTGTTGTTCAAGGCTATTATGATACATAGCTAGAAGATGCTGCTGCAAATTAACAAATAACCTGACATAGTGTCTATCTTTATAGTATAACAACCATTGCTTATACTGAAATCCAGGTACAGCATTTGCATCCAAGGATAGTTGTGAAATCAGATGTGCAGCCTTAGCATCCTTGTTGTAACTCTCAGCAGCAAGTGTGGACCTCCAAGTAAGGACCACCACAGAAGAGGTTGCACATAATTGAGAGGTTGCTGAGACCAATTGTCTAGAGAGGGCATCGGCCACAAAGGATCTTGTAATCTAGCCCCAGCAATTTAGAAATGCCCCTCTGCTGAAAGTTAGTATGCAGCCTTTGTTCTAACAAGTATTTGATACTCTCATGGTTTTTGATGTAGAAGGTTCCTTGCTCAAGATATTGCCTCCATTTACTCACAACAAATGTGATTGCCAATAACTCCTTGTCATATATAAAAAGTCCTTTATTCCTAGCCCCGAATGCCCTTGAGATGACAGCTATATGGTGCCCATCCTACTGTAACACAGCCTTTATTCCTTCACTGCTCGCGTTAGTTTCTACCACAAATTCCTTAGTAAAATCTGGTAGGGCTAAAATAGGGGCAGAAGCCATTGCATTTCTGAGCCTATCAAAGGCTCCCTGTGTAGTTGGAGACCAATGGAACCCCTCCTTCTTGAGCAAGTCTATCAAGGGCTTGCTGATCAATCCATATCCCTTCACAAACTTTCTATAATAGCCTGTCTAAAAAGCTTCTCAATTTTTTAATAGAACTAAGGGCTGGCCAATTCAGCATTGCTTCTACCTTGGTGGAATCAATTGCAACACCCTCTGCACTGTTATGTGTCCCAAGTAATCCACCTTATTTCTGCCAAAAGATCACTTGGACATATTTGCAAGGAGATGTTGCTACTGGAGGACTTGAAAGACTGCCTCTAAATGCTATAAATGGCTCTTTATATCTTTATTGTAAATCAGTATGTCATCGAAGAATACCAACACAAACTTTCAGGTTGAAAGATGTGATTCATTAAAGCTTGAAAGGTGGCAAGTGCATTTGTTAGCTCAAATGGCATGCCAGTGAACTCAAAATGACCATGGTGTTTTTTGAAGGGTGTCTTGGCAATATCAAGAGTGTCCATCCTGATTTGGTGGTAACCAGCTCTCAATCGATCTTAGAAAACCAAGCAGTCCCATGTAATTCATCTAGCAAATCATCAATTATGGGGATAGAAAATTTATTTTTGACAATAGCCTCATTTAATTCACGTAGTCTATGCAAAATCTCTAAGACCCATCTTTCTTTTTAACTAGTAAAACTGGAGAGCAAAAAAGACTAGTACTTGGTTAAATTACTCTAGATTCTAGCATCTTAGAGACCAGTGTTTCTATCTCATTTTTCTAGCAATGGGGGTATCTACATGGCCTAACATTAATAGGCTAGTTCTTGGTACTAAAGGTATGTTGTGATTATGGGAGCCAAAGGGACTTGCATTAGTGGCAGTTTCAAGATCTTGGCCACTTTCTCATCAATGAAACTGTTTGTGCTTCCACTGTCTACCAGAATCATGAGTTGGTTGTCCTTATAGCTCCCAATCAGCCTAATGGCGTTCACACCTTGCTTTCCTTCTATACAGACACAGTAATGTCCTGCTCTCCTTCTGGTTCTTCCAGGTTCGCTGCCACTTCAGTTTCTTCTTTCTCCATGCCTTCTGAAACTTGATGATCAGCCTGTAATAACATAACAGACTTGGCTTACATTGGTGGCCACATAAGTACTTTTCTCCACAACTGAAACAAGGCTTGGGACCCTCATGCTGAGATTACTAGTTGGCTGGTTGGATTTAGTTGCAAGTTGAGTGATAGAAGAGCTTTGGTTAGAGTTTGCTGGCTTGGGGATTGCAATGGTTGTTTTATTGACTGAGATGCTGTCATTTGGAGGCTTTGTCACATAAGGAAAATTCTTATGCAATTGGGATGTTTTAAAGGAATTATAATTGTTGGTGATAGGCTTTGTTTGAGAATAAGGGGTTTTGGTAGTGTACGGGCCCTTGCTTGTACTTAACAGTAACATTTCTTGCAATCTTGCTTCCTCAATCGCATGAGTTAAATCAATATGTCTCAACATCTTCACCATTGGCTTTATTTCATCCCTTAATCCTTCAATAAATCCTGAAAGGAAATAGGATTCCCCTAACTCAGGCAACACCCTTTCCATTCTAACCCTGATATTCTCAAGTCTGTCTTGGTACTTCTCTATACTGCCTTCTTGCATCAATCTCATAAATTCCTCCACAGTATCCTCAACCCCTAGGTCCCTAAATCTTTTCCATAAGGCTTCTTCCTCCACAATATCCTCAACCCTTAGGTCCCTAAATCTTTTCCCTAAGGCTTCTTCAAATTGTTCCCGGGATGGATTTTGATTTCCTCTATTCCGGTTATTAAACCATGCATCAGTCCTATCCACTAGACACAAACTAGCCATTTCTACCATTTTTTCCCTTGAAACATCACAAACTTGAAAATTTTTAAGGCATTTTCTAATCCATTCTCTCGGTTCAATGCCATCATAAGAACTCAGTTCAACTTTAGGAATAATCTTTTTCATAAACCTGCACTTCCAAATTCAGCTCTTAGCGCAAGATCTCTGCCCTGCTGAGAACTTGATTCTTTGGGAAATGGCAGAATTCCTGAGTTTTGCACTCCATTGTCTCCTTGGGAGCCATTGGAATTGGCCTTCATCATTGTAGCATTCATTCCTATCACCAAAACCTTTACCTCATCAATGGAATTCTCCAAGTTACAGAATTCTTTGTTTCTTGAATTTCCTTCTTCACACCATCCATGTCATATTTAACTCCAACTTGTAGGTTCTTGAATTCTGATTGGAGTACTTCTACTTCTTTTCTTGATCCTTGAAATTGCGACTGGAAGGCTCTGAATTGCTCCTCGATCTCGGCCAGCACACTCCTTGACTGACTATGGCAGTATCAACCTTTGCGATTCAATCCAACACAGGCTTTGATACCAATTGTAAGGTTAGGAACCTAACAGAGAGAATTTAGAGAAAGGAGAACAGAATTTAGGAGAGAAGATAGAAGAGAGAGAAGAGCGAGAGGAAGAGAGAGAAGAGCGAGAGAGAGTGAGAGAGAGTTGTATTGATTCTTGAAAAAATAGCATACTGAACACAAGAGTGGCTTCCCCTTTTTATTCTCACTTTCCGGGCCTGTTGAGGCAGTTATAACAGCCTAACTATTTCCCTCTAAAACTATAGCCAACCTTTGTTGACTTTTCTATACCTGTTCACACTACATCACATTCACTGTCTATTCTTAACCCTCTTTCTGTAATAACTAACAATCCCCTACAAGGTAATGATAAAATTTCACCCCAAAATTTTCAGTTCTGTACCCTAATATCCTAACCCACACTAAGGGTGAAGCAGGTAGTACACTATATTCTAAACCTTATTATATTTCTCTGAGACTGGAAATGTGTTCAAGAAACTACTAGATTATATATCTGCTATTGCATTTTAATATAAATCTATGTTTTACTTGGCAATAAAATATCATGTGGTTATGCCCTTAACAATAAGTGAGTGCTTAATGAAGCTAAATCTTAAATTAATTGATGTTGAGTACATACATCTCTTCCTTCCATTTCACCAACTAGATTGACATATTCTCCATAAGATACCTGAGAATAACATTTTTTACACTATGATCAAGCCATTTCCAGCCACTTATAGGTGAAGTATATTATTCAGGCTTACAAAAGGGAAGGAGAGCAGCAATTTTGAAAATTATGCAACAAAATGCAACTGCATAAAACAAGAATTTTCACCAGTTTCACATATTTTATTTCAAAGTCAGAATGATAAATACAAAAATATATAAACCACTTATCCATGTTTTAGCATACCAATGAAGAGGGCTCCTCCCTTCATTGTCTGGTGCATCAAAATCAGCATGATACTTTGCAACAAGGTTATTTAAGAAAGCTGTCTGTCCATACTGGGCAGAAACATGAACTGCCTGCAGCAGACAAACAAAGATTAGAAGAATAATATACAAGTGCTAACTTAATCAACTTTAGGAAATATGAATAAGATGATGACCGACTAAATCTGTAACTTTGAAGAAAACATAAAATAAAAATAGGTATTTAAGGTTAAAAATAGAGAGTGATGAAATTAAGTAACATTGCGGGCAATCACATAAAGCATGTTTTACAGCAGAAGTAAAAGGCATTCTATTGCACCAATTGTGCATATGGCCTTAGAAATGCTAAGAACTGCACATAATATAAATAAGCACTTGCCAATCAAATCAATATCAGCTGGAACAAACTTGAATAATCGTTCCAAAATATCAAGTATTTTACTATTTACATTAAGAACTAGCAAAAATTCACAAAGGCTATCACAGCCGTGCAAAATAACATTTTCTCTTCATTGGCCTATAGAAAAGCCATGTGAAGAGATTAACAAAATGCCCAAATAACCAAGAAAATGTTTGACCTAAAGCTCTGGAAAATATAAAGCCCAGGCCAAAGCAAAGTAACTATTAACAGTCCAAAACTTCAAGCAAATCAGACTAACTGCTGCTATAGTAGGTTCTTAGTTACTCAACATTCATTGATATATGTCATGAAGAAACTGCCCAACAAGAATAACTGAAATGATATCTGATGATGCACAAGAATATCACTTCATATTTTCTAAAATAAACTAAGTGCTAGAGCTATACTTATCATGCCATAAGCACGAGTACTTTTTCTGCAACAACTAACAGAACCCATGCAGCATCAAAATCAAACTTCCTTGGCATCTGCTTTCTATTAAAAGCAACATTTCTTCCTTATGGCTAAGCTTATTCATTCATATGGATGCATTTGAAAGCTTAAAGAAATTATATCAATTAGGAAATAAGTAAAATTTACCCGATAGCCATTTACATCGGTTGCCTCTACTCGAGCTCCATTCTGCAACAGCACATCTGCTACAGCAATTGAACCCCTAACTGCAGCCCAATGCAATGCTGTCTGCTGCAAATTGTCAGCCGCATTCACATTGCCCCCATGCTTTAACAGCACAAAAAAGACATGTGGTTTAGTCCCAAACAAGCCCATAACATAATCCACCAGCCAAAAGCATTAATCATTTGTCGCATATATAAACAGAGTATTCAACTAAATTCAAACAGATTAGGTATCAAATAAAACAATAAAAACTAACAGCGATTCAGGAAAAGTGTTACAAACTTCAATTGGAAAAGGAAAAAAAAAAAGGAACAAAATCGTTGGGTACACTACCTCGATGATGTATTGTGCGATATCAGCGAAGTTGTTGAGGGCCGCCCACTGGAGAGCATAGTACCCATTGCCATCAGGTTTAGAGAGAGAAGCACCATCTTGCTCGACAAATTTGCGCAATTTCTCGAAATCTCCATAAGCAGAAGCGGAGAAGACATCGATCACAGTAGGTGCGTTGTTGTTTGGACTTTGCTCCGGCTGCGTTTTGGATTCCGATGACACTACCTCGATCTCTGAAGATGCCATACGTAGGTTGACCAATGCATGCGGAATGGATTCCAAATGGGCTTTCTGAATTTGGAGGTTTAGGGTTTATCGCCTGGATTTGGAAATGGCAGCGATTTTGGTCTCGAAATCAGACGGGCGAGCTCTTTTTTTTTTCCTTTTTCTACTTAAATAATTTGCGTAATTTTTTTAATTGGCATGAAGTTTGTAAGGTTGCGGAGTAAAAAACCCCAGGTAGTAATTCGCGCGGTTTAATTTGGAATATTTAAAATTAAAAATATATATATTTTTTAGAAATACACTTCTATAATACATAATTAATTTTAGGATAAATTATTTCTAAATTTCCACAATTTATCAAAATTAACTATTTTGAAAACCAAATAACTCTCGATTCTCACTCTAAAAAATTATTTTATATAACTATTAATTATATATACAATTTAATCGGCTCATTTTAAAATTAAATTAAATTAAATAAATAAAAATAAAAATTTTAATATTTATAAAAATAAAATTGAATCAATTTTAAATATAAATTTATTTAAATTAAATTAATTTTATTAATTTAATTTGATTGGTTGATTTTTTTAATAAATATTTTATTTTTTACTTTTTATTTTTAAATATTTTAAAATTTAATTAAAATATTTTAATTTAATTATAATCTAATTTTTTATATTATCAAAAATAATATATTATTATCACTAAATAATTCAGTTAATTTTTTATTTTTATTAAAATAAAATAAATTAAAATAATTAAAATTTTTAAATTAAAAATTAAATTAAATTAAAATAAATAAAAAATAAATTATAAATTATAAATTAATTCAATTTGATGGATTCTACTATTTAAAATAAAATATATAAAATCTACTAATGATTAATAATACTTACTGTTATATGGTTATATGTAGAATTTATTCTCTATTTTCATGTATTATGATATTTTAAAAATTATAGAAAAATATTATGTTAAATATAAAATTAAAAATATATTTACTTTAGCTATTATATATTATTGATAATTAAAAGTTATTTTTAACTGTTGATAATTGAATTTACTTTATATTATATAATTGGTAAAATATGTATAATTATTATTGTTGTATAAAAATCACTTATAAAATATATTGATTTATTATATTAATAAAATAAATATAAAAATTATCCATTTATCATACAATACAATATAAAAAATACATATATATATATATATTTTAAAATACTTTAACGCTTATATTTTTATTATATAAAAATGAATAGTATAATTAGTGTAATTATTATTTATAATATTTTTATATTTATTTATTATTTTTATAATTTTAAATAATTTTTAGATGTAAAAGATTTATTTTAAATGATAAAAAATTATAATTAAAAATTTTAAAAATACTAATTTAAATAAAAAATAACTCTAATTGTATGGCGCTATAAAATGCATATCGTGTGTTTAGTAAATATTTATATTCAGTTATTTAGATATTTATAAGTTGTAAAATGTATTTAATAATTAAGTTAAATATTTTAAATAAATATAAGTATGATTAAAATTAATAGAGTAATTAATTTATAAATTTTAAAAAAATTTTAAGATATTATAATATATTTTTAAAAATTAATTATTAATTATTTATATTTTTTATTTTAAATTAACAAATTCCATTATCTCGAAAGAAAACAATCATGAGCTGAACTCTCGCATGGCGCATTTGACAGAAGATTCCGGGCAGATCCATTCCACGAAGACAAAAGACCAGTGGTCCCCACTATAAAATATATAGAAATAAAGAAATTATTTTATAATATAATACAAAGCAATTAATTTTTATATTAAAATTAATGAAAAAGATTACTCTCCATAAAGTTTAAGAAATTATTCACTCTTTCTTCTTTAAAATAAAGACAAAGTTGCTATTTACTCATTGGACGACAGAAAATTAATTGATTTTTTTTTTCAAGAGACGTAAATTAATTACTGAGTCTGTGTATTTTTAAAAATATATTTATAATTTGAAATTTTGATTAAAAAAATAATCTCGTTAAATTTTATTAATAATGACATTAATTAATTAATTAATTAATAATAAAAGAAACGACGACGCAGCCTATCAGGACCAAGCCACATGTTCCTGCTTCAATTCTGTGGTTCAAAGCTTGAAAAAAAATTGTCACAGACTATCAGAGACCACAGAGCAAATCACTATCTCCAACTCTCCGCTTCCCTTTGCCTCATCTTGCCGACTTCAAATGGCGGCCGCCAGAGTGATGGCAGTGACTGCTGCGACCAACGTCGCCACATCTTGCCTTCTTCTCAAAAGAACATTCTCTTTGAACCAAAGGCTTCACTTCACCGGATTCTGCTTTAATGGGGAAAGGCAACTGGCTTTCTCCTCTTCCAAGAGATCGCTTTTCACTTGTACCGCTTTACATAAGCCTGACGTTCAGATCAAGGAGGCAGGTCAGCCTGAGACGCTCGATTACCGTGTCTTCTTCCTTGATAACTCTGGGAAAAAGGTGTTTTTCATAAACTGCTTTGTTTTTTAGTAAATGTGAGAAGTGAAAGAAATTGAAATGGCTGAATCTTGGACTATCGGATACCTTTTTATTGTAGTTTCGTTTTTTCTGTTAAAATTGAGTTGATGAGTGCATATAATTTGTTTTTTAGTTGTTGTCCCTGTTTTGGGTCTTTGATTGAAATTCTCTTAATTTCCATCAAATTTCTGTTTGTTTCCCGATAAAAATAATGGAATATACGATTTTTTAAGTTCGGTTTTGGTAAATTTCAAATCTTTTTGGCAATTTCTTTAGCGAATTGAAGAAATTCTTTGAAAAAAATGCAATACAAAAGAAGGATTTTACAATAGTTTATCCCTGACATGAGTTTGGGTCCAAGTTATCTTTATAGGAGGATAATATATGACTTGGATTTCTTCAATGGTTTAAAGCGCTTCCCTTTCATGTTTTTCAACTTTTTGTTTTTGTCAAATTTTATTTGTTTATGTGCATGTGATCCATTTACGCTACTGCACGGATAGTATATAAGTTTTTCCTTTTTCTTGCTGTCATTGGTTTTTTGAAGCAGAAACAGTTTTGTCCATTGCATCAGTTTTATCTGCTTCCTGAGATGTATTATTGTTTGCCATGCAGGTTTCTCCTTGGCATGACATACCATTGCACTTGGGTGACGGTGTTTTCAATTTTGTTGTTGAAATCCCCAAAGATACAAGTGCGAAGATGGAGGTTGCCACTGATGAGCAATTCACTCCCATCAAGCAGGACACAAAAAAGGGAAAACTTAGATACTACCCGTAAGATCTCCTCCTCTTTTTTCTTGTACTTTGTTTATTAGTTCCAAAACGATGCTTCTATTGGTTTTGAGAAATCGCAATTATGGAACGAACTGCCAGGTTTGCTGTTGTTTGAGTGTGAAATTGGCCAAATTAGTCAGAGTGGTTTGCGCTTGAGAATGTACAATGGTGACCTTCCACATTAAGGATGCTAGGAATATCTTTGGTTTTGTCTATCTTGTTACTTGTGAGTTATTGAATGGTGAATCATGCATGTGTTCCCATATGGTATTGGATGAAGTACATAATTGTTCCATCTTGCTCTTGAATCTGGATACGATAAAATTTTTTTCTTTATTTAGATCCATGCATAATCACACTGATTACGCTGGTAAAATTCTTGAATCTGTGTCATATTGCAAGCCCCTGGGTGTCCAATTAATCTATCATGAAACCTGGGAAATTCCCTCACTCAATAATGTGGAAAGCTTTACTGATGCATATATCTTTCACCTGATGTTTATAAGCTTTCCTGATGCTTATATCTTTCACCTGATGTTTATTCCCTCAATCTACATGTTCCTCCTGAAGTTGTGCATTGGGCTTGTGGTTGTACCTTGTTTATTCCCAAAATCTTAATTTCATTGTCCAAAATTCACAAGCTTGAGTTCCCATTTCCTGTTCACATCAACAAGAGCTAGACTTTGCTCTTCATAACGCCAGAAACATTTTTTTATTATCTTAGCTTACACTGTCCATCCACCATCCTTCAGGGACTTTATCATCTAACCTTTGCATGCTCAATCATCACCATACATATGATCACAATCAAAATCGAGTATAATGCAGATACGAGAGTGACTGTTCTGGCTATACAATACTTGAGGAAGACTCCTGAGTGATCCCCTTTGCTCCTTCTTTGACCTCATAAAGAAATGTGTATTGATTTTGCTGCCATCTTAGAGTAATATTGTACTTCTAGTTATAGAACTTTTTACTGATGCATTCCACATAAGCAATCCCATACCTAGAAATTTAGTTTTCTCTTGCACTTTTCTCATTATTTGTATACTCTGTGATGTGGTGATCACTTATTCCTTTGCTTCAGCTATAACATAAACTGGAACTATGGATTGCTTCCACAAACATGGGAAGACCCATCTTTTGCAAACCATGAAGTAGAAGGGGCATTCGGTGATAATGATCCAGGTATATCACCACAATTTGTTTCGGCCTCTGCTTTTCTATGCATTAACATTTTAATTTAGTAACATTGTTTTCTTAATGTTTAGTTGATGTTGTTGAGATTGGTGAAAGACGGGGAAAGATTGGTGAAATTCTGAAGGTCAAGCCCTTGGCAGCTCTAGCCATGATTGATGAGGGTGAACTTGACTGGAAAATTGTTGCCATCTCATTGGATGATCCACGAGCTTCTCTTGTAAATGATGCGGATGATGTAGAGAAACATTTCCCAGTAAGCGGCCTTCTCTTTGATATTGTAATTTGTAAAATCCATAATCTAGCCAACTGTTGTTGTCCCATTTGCTACCAAAATGACCAGAAAGAAAAGGTTCTATATAATGGGAAATGATTATCTATAATACTTTGTTAATTCAGCTAATACATTCAGTTTAGCAGGGTGCAAAGTGGCTTCCCAAGAGCCATGGTTTGAAGGATATTTTGGTTCAAGTATAGACTGTTTACAAAATAGAGGGTCTATGTCAAGCTCACACAAACAATAATTAGTTACTGGCATAAAGCTAGCAAGTGATGATAAGGAAGTGGACGGATATGTGAGAACAATTGTTATGTTTAGTTGGAGAGGTCGAGTTTTGTTGACAGTGGTGGTCATAGATTAACGTGCGATTTTGATGACTTTGTATTGACTATGGTATGCTTTATGCCCAGGCCACTATTTGCTAAGATTACTTCAATTTGGATTTTATGCTTTGGACTTTTGAGTTGACTAACAAATATGGTGCCAAGGCACTAGCTGATTTTTTGAAATTGATATACTGATACTGTTATTGTAAACAACATAATCGATTCCTTACCACATAATAGAATTTTGAGAACTAACCTGCTGTTTTGTTCACTAGGGCACCCTCACTGCAATCAGGGACTGGTTCAGGGACTACAAGATCCCTGATGGTAAGCCTGCCAACAAGTTTGGTCTTGGCAACAAGGCAGCAAACAAGGTAATATATATTTTTTTTTCCATAATTTACTTCTCTACCATTTCGAAACGTTTATAACACTTGTGATTTTTTTTTCTCTTTTTTTTTTCGATACTTCTTTATCTTTTGAGTTATTTTGCTGGATTGGTTGCTCAAAACCTTTGGTCTCTACCTGGACCCAATAAAAAAAAAGGGGTTTTCTCTTTTAATTTAAATAATGTGGGATAGACATGCTGTGAGATTCTTTTAGGCATACATGTATGCTTTGTTTTGATATGAGAACTTCTGTGTTAATTTCATTTTGCACGTGCTCATCCTATACAAACTGAGGAACCAAATGAATGCCATATTCTTTAAAAATAGAAAGTGATGATCTTCCTCTAGGCTAACTTTTTATCTTATCATAATCAATTTTCTTCTTTGATCTACAATTTCTGTGTGATGAGCAGGACTATGCTTTGAAGGTTATCACTGAAACAAACGAATCTTGGGCAAAGCTAGTGAAGAGATCAATTCCTGCTGGAGAGCTCTCACTTCTATAAATTGCTTAAACCTTAAAGTAGAGTTGGAGCTGGAAGCAGTAGTTTCTACTTACCAGAGTTTTGCCTTCTGGAAAGCCAGTCTCTCTGTAGTCTTCAATGTTGATATCCAAACATTTTTTTTTATTTAAATTATCATGAATAATCCATTGATGCTGTGAAGTTTGCTTGTACTCCACATGTCAAACCACTGTTTACATTTTGAGGTTAATTCTATTGCGTTTCTTCTTCCCTTTTTAGGATAAGAAGAACTGAAGCAGAAAAACTAAAACTCTGATTTCATTGATTAGATTCTTTCATATGATATCATACATCATACACATACACCACCATATGAACTTGTACTTCATGATCAGTAAAGTGATTTTTACACAAATTAGCCCTCAAGCCCTACCAATCCCAAACAAAACTATACTACAGTGTATGATTTTTTTTTTTAATTTTTTGAGAGAGAGAGAGAAAGAAAGGAAGTTTAAAAAGCATCCCTAGGACCAGCAGCTGTGTTCAAGGGCTTCTTCAAATCTCTTCTCTGTAGCAGAATCACCAGCAGGCAAAGATGCATCTACCATTGATTATCCCTTCCCTTTATAACTTCCTTTGAAGATGGTATTGTCTTGTTGGACCCATTTCAGCGCAGAGAACTTAACCCCAATGGAAGAAGTTGGAGTTGAAGGAGTTGATTTGATTTGACTAATTTTTAGGATTTCTTTTTCTAACCAATGGGTAATGAATTTGATTGTATTTTTATTTGAATGACACTAATTTTAATAATAATATTGTGTGAATCCGTCTTCATTGTTTTGATGTACTGATTTTTATTTAAAACATACTTATTTTTTTTACCTAATCTAGAATTATGTTGTTTAAAAATAATATTAAATTTAATAATGCTTAAATTGTTTTTCTAATTTTTCTGCAAAATTTAAATTATATTTTTAATGTCTTTGCAAAATATGTTTTGTTTAGATAATAGTTATTATATTAAATGATGATGCTACATGGTCCAAAGTAGATGGTGAGCTGTCACCGTAAAATTGGAAGTCACGTGGTAAAAATCTAATAAATCAATATGCAATCCCACCCATAAAAAGAAAAACCCAAACTACCATGGTATCTGGATCCAAAGAAAAAAGGAGATTCGGGTGCTTCAAAACAGGTCGGCCTCAGATCGGATAAGACTCGCCCTCATAACTTCAAGGCGAGGCTCCATAAGGAAATTATTATTAACAACTATAATCTAACAGATCCCCTTCACGGTTTCGATTACAGGATTTTCGACCAATTAGCCGGTGAAAATTCTTTACTAATGAATCAGCCACAAAATTGCCAGATTAGCAGAAAATACTATATTTATATCCACTTCCTTATAGTATAAAAGGAGAATGATCACATAGGCAAATGAATGATATTCAAAAATACTAAGGTTCTATGCAGTTCGTTGCATTCTCTCCATTCTTTAGTATACTGACTTGAGCGTCGGAGTGGCTGCCGTGGGTACTCACCACTATCACCTCACATTCTCTTCCTTGCAGGTTTAGCCAATCACAACACAGCTCCGTTCTTGCTACGTCATTATTTTATTTTCAGCGATATCATTTGGTTCCGCTGCTGGCAGCTCCATTGGATTTTCTCTACTTATTTGGATTAAAACTGGTCTCTTATCCATTTTCTCTAAAAAAAAAAAATCTCTCTTTTATCTTTAGAAATGACTGACAATTCACGGGTTGCTGTTATGGTTGCTATCAATAAGGATGTTATCATTTCTTTCACTCTTGGTAGTGGACAAAACACACTCCCTATTGTCAACAAGGTAGGTCCCAATAACCTGAGTATTGAGCAAATACTCCAGTACGTTAGAAGGTTGCAGGTTATTTTCGAGCAATACAAGCTCAGGAAGAAGCATCGTTCATGGGTCCCAGAGAAAGGGAGGAAGTCACTGTTGATACCTCAATGCCTTGGACAGAGACAATCCAAATGCGGTCCAAAGGAAAGGACAAGTTCAAAAAAGAGGAATTATTAGACGATGCTCCAAAGGACGACGGTTGGAAGCTAGTACGGGCTGCTCCAAGGTACCAGGAAGGACAAAAAGAGGACAAAAGAACGAGCAAAAAATAAGACTAACAATTGGAGAAGCAAGGATAGAGGGAAAAACACAAAAGTTATCCAGTCTCCCAAGGAAGGGATGACCAAAGTAAGTATAAGAATTACATCCCATTAATTGACTCACGAACACAATTCTAATGTGGATTAGGAAAAACGATGAGAAGGTAAGGTGGCCTCTCAAACTCAACCCTAAGAAAGCTAAAAAAAATGAGATAGGATCAAGTATCACTGTTTTCATGAGGACTACTGATATACAAACGGAGGAGTGTCAGCATCTGAAAGACGAAATTAAGAGATACAATACACTTTGAAAATTCATTAGAGAGAGTAGAAAAAATAGGAGGTCCAAGCTCGAGGTAACAATTCTCGAAACCACTCATGACAGTGAACTTGTGGGATTATTCATGTGATTGCAGGAGGACCGAGTGTTACTAGTGATGACAATAAGGGGAATGTCACAGATGTCTAGCTTATGGGTCAAACTCTAAGTTTTGAAATTGATCAGATCAGACAATCGAATCTTTTATTTTATCATTAAATAAATATTTATGATTTATGGTAATATTATAAAATCAAGATACATTCTTCAAGCTTCTTTTTTATAGGAAAATTAGAATCGATTGGATGGATGAAAGTATGGAGACAAGAACAAAGGCCGTAAGGTAATTGTCAAGCCATCCGGATATAGGTCCCATAGATAATCTGAGCATGGGTCTCGCATTATAATCCGGACGTTGGTTCGTGAAAACAAATTCATAAAAGGCCATCTGGCAATTGCCAGACTATCCGGGCATAGATCTCGCATTATAATCCGAGCGTTGGTTTGTGAAAATAAATTTATAAAAGGTCATAAGACAATTGCTAGGCCATCCAGGCATGGATCCCGCATTATAATCAGGCATGAGTTTGCGGAAATAAATTCATAAAAGGCCACAAGGCTATCCGGACATGGGTCTCGCACAATAAAGCATTTTTATACCAGATTGCAAGGCGAGTATATGTTAGGCTAGAAGACTGAGTGTTAGTCCCATCTCACAGAGAGAATTACATGCATGTGTCATTGATACAATCACTCATGGAAATCTAAAACTTTTTGCAAGGAGAAAAAATGACCAAAAGCTCGTCAAGGCTGTAAAAGGCCAAGAAGTTCGACAAGGTTAGAAAAATGCCCAAAAGCTTGCAAACGCATTTGATGCTCAAAAGCTCGGAGGCATGTCAGGGTTAGGATCAGGGCTAGAAAAATGCCCATAAAGGCTAGAAAAGGTCAAGGAGTTCATAAGGGTTAGAAAAATGCCGGGAAGCTTATAAAGGCATTTGATGCCAGAAAGCTTATCAGGGCTAGAGAAAGCCATGCCAAGCCAAGGAGCTCATAAGGGTTAGAAAAATACCTGAAAACTCATAAAGGCATTTGATGCCAAAAGCTCGTCAGGGCTAGAGAAAGCCACGCTAGGGCTGAAAAATGCTCAGAAGCTCGCAAATGCATTTGATTCCTGAAAGCTCGTCAAGGTTAGAGAAAACTCGAAAGCACGCTAGGGTTAGAAAAATATCTGGAAACTCATAAAGGTATTTAATGCCCGAAAGCTCGTCAGGACTAAAGAAAGCCCAGAAGCATGATAAGGCTATAAAAGGCCTGGGAGCTCACAAGGACTAAAAAATACCCGGAAACTTATCAAGGTATTATTATATCACTCGGATCAATTTTTACCAAGACAAGATCTTAAACCTAATTGATTGGCCATACAAGCAAGAAGAAAAGCAAGGACATCATGCGCTTAGCCTAGACAAACAAGCCAAATGACCAAGATCCTAAAGACATTTGTCACCTTCAAGTTTAAAAAATTGAAGACCAATGGGGGGACCTCTTATGCTACATGGGATTCGCTCAAAATAGGTAGTGAGTTGTCACCATAAGATGCCACATGGCAAGGATTTGATAAACCAATACGCGGTCCCACTAGTAGAAAGGAAGGCTCAGACGACTATAGTGCCCGATAGGGGTGAGCAGTATTCGGTTCAAACCGAAAAAACCGACCGAACCGAACCGATTTGAAAATTTAGTTTGGTTTTTTATATATTTCAGTTCGGTTCGGTTTTTAATTTCAAAAATTTCAGTTATTTTGGTTCGGTTCGGTTTTGATCAGAAAAAAACTGAACCGAACCGATTAGTAATAATAATATGTTTTTTCAATAATATAGAGAAATTAAATCATATTAAGATTAAAATATTTTAATTAAATTTTAAAATATTAAAAATAAAGTGTAAAAAATAAAAAATTATTAAAAATTGAAACCGATCAAACCGAATCGAATCGAACCGAATCAGATCGGTTCAGTTCGATTCGATTTCTGACCAAAATCGGTTCGGTTCGATTTTCATAAACACTAAAATTTTGATTTTCGGTTTATTCAGTTCGGTTCGGTTTTGAACCAAACTGACCGAATGCTCACCCCTAGTGCCCGAACCTAAAGAGAAAAGGAGACTCGGGTGCTTTAGGACAGGTCAGCCTCAAGTCAGATAAGACTAACCCTCATAACTTTAGGGCGAGGCTTCATAAGAAAATTAGCCTTAACAATTACAATCTAACTGATCCCCTTCACGCCTTCGATTATGGGATTCTCAATCAATTAGCCGGTGAAAATTCTTTATCAATAAGCCAGCCACATCATTGCTGGATTATAAAAAAATATTATATTTATACTCACTTTCTTACAGTATAAAAGAAAAACAATTATATAGGCAAATATGCGCTATTCAAAAACACTACTCAAGTTCTATACAGTTCATTGCATTCTCTCCTTTTTTTCAATATATTGATTTGAGTTTTAGGGGTCTTAGTCGGTGATTCAGACTGTTTCACTCTGGATGATAAATCTTATCTCCCATTGTCTCACTGGCCGACCTTGACTCCTGTTATTTTGAGGTCATATATAGTATTCAGAGTTTGCCTCGATTTGATACCGCTCTCGCGGCCTGCATCAAAACAGTACTTTACTCCTAGATGTCCAGTCAACTGCTGCGCCTTAACGTGTTTCGGGGAGAACCAACTAGTTTTGAATTCGAGTGGCATTTAACTACCATGGGCATCCACCATACCTCACATTCTCTTCTTTATGGTTTAGCCAATTACAGTATAACTCTGTTTCCGCTACGTTATCATTTTATTTTTAGCCACATCAAATAATTACTAAAATTTAATTTAATTATAAAATATATAAGTTAAGTTAAAAATACAATGGCAATAAAACATATGATTTATTTATTTACATATTTATATAAAATAAATAAAATATTCTTGATAGATTACAACAATAATTTTTAAGTTTATATAAATTTAAAGTATCTAACCCGATAGAATTTAAGAACTTAAGAATTTTAAATTTACAGGAATTTAAATTAATTAATCCAGCTATATTATCATAAACTTATATAACACTCATGTAAAAATTCAAAATATAATTATGAAACTCATTAATTAATAAATTAATTTAAAAAACTCGTTGCAACGTTACCAAATATTAAAAGAATTTACTAATCAGGATTGTGTGAATTTTATTATTTAGTCTTCATAATATAAATACAATTTATTAGTAGATCCTTTAATTTATAAAAATTAAATTAATTAATTTTTATTTTAAGTTTTTCTCAATAATTAAAATTAATAAAAAATTAATTAATAAATTTTTTAATATTTCAGAAACATTTTAATATATTTTTTAAAATTAAAAAATTAATTAGTAAAATTTTCTATTAAAACTAAATAATAATTCTTTTTAAAAAATAATACTATTTTTGTTGAATTACAGAATAAATCGATGAAATAATATGATGGTTGTGGAAGATTGTTGCAACCGCCATAATTCGGTAGTCTCCACGTCCTGGTTGCTGGTGATTCTCCATTGAACTGGTATGGACGGTAGTAGTCGCTTTTGGAGAAAATCAAGCCTTTACAATGGTGGCCGGAACCAGCTACGCGGTGAAGTGGCGCATTTGGAAGCTTTTGTTGGATCTGCCACCGGGTCTCGGGTCTAGGGTTTCATTACTGGGTTTCTTTTGATCCTGCATTCTAATTAGGTCTGCATTACACCCAACTTGTCTAGGGTTTCATTACTGGGTTTCTTTTGATCCTGCATTCTAATTAGGTCTGCATTACACCCAACTTTTTTTTTTTCAATAGGGGTGGGGAGTCGAGAACCTTTGACCTCACAAAGGTACAAGGATGGACTTTCCACCAGACTAAGCCTCGGAGTACGCATTACACCCAACATTATTCTCTCTATAAACTTTGTAAATATATTAAATTTAAAAATAATTATAACAATAAAGCTGATATGCCAAGTAATTAAATTGTCACATAAATTTTTAAATTTAAAATTTTTAAAATTAATTAAAATTTTATTTTAAATAAAAATTAAAAAGTTGAGAGAGTAGAATTTGAGAGATTTACTCAAATTAAATTATCACCAGACTAAATTTATAAGTACTAATTAAAATTATATTAAAATGTAAATATTAAATTAATTAAATTAAAATTAAAAAATTAAAATTAAGATACACATATTAGGCAAACTTCCGATTTTTTTAAAACAATTGGAATTAAAATTATGAAAGTCGACAAAACAGGATTGTCTCTAAGTGCTGAGTGCGAAGAAATTTCAGGATTCATTTTATCGTTTCGTCTCTGTGTCAGCATCAAGACGGAGAGGGAAAGCTTTGGAAAGAAAGAAAAAGAAAGTATTCTTCTTGATCTTTATGTTTACGGTCTTCTCTTGAGACAAGGGAGAGGCGGCACCTCGGAGATATCCGAGGTCCAATGAAGTAGGAGCACAGAACATGTCCCTTGTCAGGGGATTCCAAAGGGATGTTCTCTATTTTTTTTATTTTTTATATGCAACCGCTTATATTGCATTTCATAATTTAAATGGATAAAAATTTACATGAGAGGATTTAAAATTTAATCTAAAAAAAATAATTCCAAACATCTCATAACACAGTTCAGCTCATACTCAACAACCGAACAAAATATGACTTAACCGACTTAAAATCAAAAACACCGGACGAGCGAAGAGAGCATCAGTAAAGTCTAAGGAGAAACACAATTCAATAAAGCTATGGAGACACTCAGGGGCTGAACTCTCTACGGTCTAGGAGAAGTCAGACGAACCATGGCCTAAACATGGAATCTCCAAAGCCACTCGCATCCAATGAAATTTCTATTGAGCCGACAATGAAAATTTTCACCAGAAACAGCCCTTAATCATCCAGCGATTAGCTACAAATTCTATTAAATAGAAATAGTCGAAATGCCAACTATCAAATGAAAAGAAAGAAAATCAAGAATTACAACCATTCACACCAAGAAAAACACAAGAAAACCTAACAACACAGGAAAAAACTCAAATCTCAAATTTGAAAAGACTAAAATAAAAATTTATAAAATACAGAAACACTATATCTGGATGACCGAAAAAAAGGAAAATCAAGATTGAAGTCCGGATCGCCGATGCAAAATCACGATAGTTTTTAGGAGCGTAAACGAACCTCGATTCGATAAAAGTTCAATCGGACTCGACTAGTTTTCTAAAACTCACTTTTGAGATTCGTTTAATAAATGAGCCGAGTTTGAGCTCGCGAACAAACTCAAGTTCCTGAACAGACTCGCGAATAAATTCATGAACAGACTCGCGAATAAATTCATGAGTTCGCCAACACCAATCTCACATTGAAAGTTGAAGGGATATTGGGAATTGTGACTTTTCTATAAAAAAACAATCTTCTACATTCTTTTTTATTAGTTTTGACTTTGAGAGATTTCAATTAAATAAAAATATTTAATTTAAAATTCTTTATAATTTAAATTTTATTTTAATTCAAATGAATTTAAATTATATTGAGGTTGTTTATAATATAATCGAACTTAAATTCGAGTCTAAATGAGTTTAAATTTAAATTTTTTAATTAAATTTGAGTTGACTCGTCAACGTGATAAATGAGTTTATTACTAATAGAGTTGAAACAGAACTCAATTTTAATATTTGTTTTATAAATAGAATTCAAATTTATAAATGATGATCAAATCTAGCTCTGAGTCCAAACTCAAATTTTTAAATTTATTTTATAACTCAGTACGAGTTTATCAAAACTTTGATTCAATTAGGGCCCTAATGGCTTCCCTTCTCTTTCTGTGATATAATTTAACCTATGAATATTTAACCACATCATAAAAAGAGTACTTTCACTCTCATTTCCTCCTCTTTCCACTTTCCTTTCTCGGTTTTCTTTAACAAGGGCTGCAAGAAATTTCGTGGAAACTGTAGAATAAGCATACCCAAAAAGAAAATAATAATAAATAAATAAATAATTGTTTATGTTTATAGAACAAGAATGTGGCTATATTTTCTATGATAAACATTATTTCCTTAATTGTATTATATCCTCGTAATACTTTGTGTGTCATCAGAAGAACCCATCAAGAAAATCCTTGTTTATCTACATTTTTTTCGGCAAAGAATACAAAAATGGCAGAGATAGCCATATCCCCAATTTTGCAAGTTGTTTTTGACAGACTAGCTTCTCCAGTTCTTGGAAAGCTTCGTGAACTCTGCAATCTGAAGCATAACTTAGAGAAGCTACAGCAGTCATTGCCTATAATTCAAGCCATTCTTGAAGATGCAGAAGAGCGGCAAGTGACTGACAAAGCTGTGAAAGCTTGGCTGTTGAAGCTCAAAGATGTGGCTTATGATTCAGATGACTTGTTGGATGAGCTTGCTGCAGAAATCACTCTTTGTGAGAGTCACTGCAGCACTGGGAGTCAGGTACGCAGCTTGCTTTTACCTTTTGAACCATCAAGGCGTCTTTTTCGCATTGCTTCTGATCTTGAAAAGATGCTTAAGGTGTTGGATAAAAAAATAAGCGAAGGACTGCACTTCAATTTGAAAGAAAAAGCTTGTAATATGCAGTCTGAGAGTGCAGCTAAAAATAGAGACACAGGCTCCTTTATAATTAAATCAGAAGTTTATGGGAGAGGGAAGGATAAAGAGAAGATTTTAGAACTTCTATCACCATCTTTCCATGGGAAAATTATAGGGGATGTTACAATTATTCCTATAGTTGGTATTGGTGGGATTGGAAAGACAACCCTTGCTCAATTGGTTTACAATGATGATAAGTTGATAGGTAGCTTTGATTTGAAATTGTGGGTTTATGTCTCTGATGATTTCAATGTTAAAAGGATAATTAAAGCTATTGTAGAGTCAGCAACCAGGAAAAGATGCAAGTTCTCAGAGATGGATATACTGCAATCTGAACTGCAGGATTCATTATGTGGGAAAAGGTTCTTGCTTATTTTGGATGATGTATGGATTGAAGATCCATGTGAGTGGGAGAAGCTTGGAAATTTGTTGAGAGGTGGTCTGGGGGGAAGCAAGGTAATAGTGACGACTCGTAGTAACAAAGTTGCATCAATGGTCGGAACAATCTCTCCATATTATCTCACAGGCTTGCCTGAGGATGCTTGCTGGGCTTTGTTCAAGGATCGAGCTTTACCATTGGGAGATAATGAAAAGTATCCTAAATTGGTGTCAATCGGAAAACAAATCCTCAAGAAATGTGGAGGAGTGCCATTAGCTCTAACAACTTTGGGAAGCCTGATGCGTCTCAAAAGAGAGGAGAAGGACTGGTTGGATGTGCAAAAGAATGAGCTTTGTTACATGGATGAATGCCAAAGCCAAATTCTGCCTGCATTAAGATTGAGTTACAGCCATTTGCCTGCATATCTTAAACGTTGCTTTGCATACTGTTCACTTTTTCCGAAAAACTATGAATTCCAAAAAGAGAAATTAATCCATTTATGGATGGCAGAAGGCTTTATTTTAGCACAGGAAG
Source organism: Manihot esculenta (assembly GCF_001659605.2). Taxonomy (NCBI): domain Eukaryota; kingdom Viridiplantae; phylum Streptophyta; class Magnoliopsida; order Malpighiales; family Euphorbiaceae; genus Manihot; species Manihot esculenta. Next base: position 5,601,409 of record NC_035167.2, on the reverse strand, counting down.
GAGACAGACAGCTAGAAGACATAGGAAATTATTATTTTGATGAGTTACTGTGGAGGTCCTTCTTTCAGGAAGTTAAAGTTGGTAAACATGGCAACAGGAAAGTGTACAAAATGCATGATCTCATTCATGATCTTGCACATTATGTTGGAGGAAATGAGTTTGTGAAGCTGGAGAAAGTTCATGGAGTTAAACTTGCGCGAGCTCGTCATGCATCAATAATTCACAATCATAGGCCTTCAATAATTCCACAAGCTTTGTTGAATGCAAAACGTCTACGGACCCTGCTTTTGATGTCTCCTGCAGTTTTCTCTGGAGAACTTTCCTTTTTGCCCACTAATTTTAAGTACTTACGAGCGCTAAATTTAAGTGGGTATGGCATAAAAAAACTGCACGAATCAATCTGTGAATTGATGTGTTTGAGATATCTTGATGTGTCCAACACATCTGTTCAAATGCTTCCTGAAACCATCTGTGATCTTTGTAATTTGCAGACAGTTGACTTATCAGGTTGCTCTCACCTTCACAAGCTGCCCAGCAGGATGGAAATGTTGATCAATTTAAGACACCTTTTTTTAGTAGGGTGTGAAGCACTGACATGTATGCCAGCTGGAATCGGAAAGTTGATTCATCTTCAGACATTGCCTATATTCATTGTCGGCAAGGGAATTGGAGAAAGCATTACTGAACTTAGATCTGTCAACCTCCGAGGTGAGCTAAACATCAAATGCTTGGAGAATGTCGGAGGCCCAGCAGAGGCAAAAACTGCAAATTTGAAAGAAAAGACCTACATTCAGGTGCTTCGCTTATTCTGGGAAGATAATGACGGAGGCATGAAGATCCAATCTGCAAGGCCAACACATTCCAGTGGCATGAATACTGGAAGAAATTTTCAGTCATCAGGATTATGGCATGGAAATCATGGTGGTGATGCTCAATCCATAGATGTGGAAGAAATCCTGAAATGCCTTGAGCCACACCCAAATCTTGGTAAGCTTTTCATCAGAGGGTATCCAGGAGTCAAATTTCCACAATGGGTACTTCCAAATCTTACTGTGGTGGTTTTAATCAACTGCAAAAGGTGTGAAAACTTGCCAACCCTTGGGCACCTTCCTTACCTGAAGTTACTGTACCTGCAAGGCATGGACAATGTTGAGTGCATTTCCAGAGAATTCTATAGCATTGGCACCCAGAGACCATTCCCAGCTTTGAAGGAATTAACTCTCAGAAAGTTTCCAAAGTTGAAAGAATGGTCTAAGGGCGATGGAAGAGAAGCATTTCCTTGCCTGGAAAAGCTAATTGTGAGCAAATGCCCAGAGCTGAGTACATCACCATTGTTTCCATCACTACAACATCTAGAGTTGCACGATTGCCATCCATCGATAATTACCTCCATGGAAAATCTATCCTTGCTTTCTGTTCTTGTGGTTGAAAATATCCCTGGATTGACAGTTCTATCAGGAAAGTTGCTGGAAAACAATACTTTTCTAGCCTCTCTGAAGATCAGCTCATGTGGAAGTCTCTGTTGTCTGCCTTCAGAACTAGAAAAACTCACAGCTCTCAAGTCATTGACAATATGCTCATGTCAGGAGCTATCAGCTTTGCCAGAAGGATTGCATAACCTTAAATCTCTGGAGTCCTTGGAGATTAATGAATGTCGCAATATTATCTCTTTGTCAGATGCCAGTGTTGGAGGCTTAAGCAGCCTAAAAATCTTTTCCATTGAGAACTGTACTAATCTTACTTCTTTATCAGCTGGACTGCTGAATCTCATTACTCTTGAGCAACTCACTATTGTAGATTGCCCAAATTTGGCTTCTTTGCCTAATGAATGGAGAAATCTTTCAGTCCTCAGGAGCTTGAGCATTCTATGTTGTCCAAAGTTGGATTCTTTGCCAGATGGGCTGCAATATGTTACAACATTGCAAACTTTGGAAATTCGTAGCTGTCATGGTCTGAAAGATTTGCCAGAGTGGGTGGATAAACTTTCTTCATTAAGATCACTGGCAATTTCAGATTGCAAAAATTTGACTTCCTTGCCAGATGGACTGCAACACCTTAGTAAACTCCAGCACTTGTCTATTCAAGGTTGTCCTAATCTTGAGAGCTGGTGCAAGCAAGAGAAAGGTAGAAAGGTCAGGCGGAGTGTGTCTCATGTTCCCCATCTCTACATTGGGTCACCTGAGTTCCAGAAATAGTTCAGAATAGATGCATATCAGGTTGAAAAAAGAAAACTCTCATTTACTTTTTCTGCTTTAGTTCGTTGCAGCATTGGTTTTAACACAAGTTTTATGATAGTCTGATGAGTTTTTCTAAGTAACCACTGTAATAAAACATCTGATCCCGTAAAACTCCACCAAAAATGAGTTACTTTTAAGAGTTTATGTTCTTGTTTGAATCCTCTTTTTGTTCATGTTTCTGCATGACCAGTTAAAGATACCGAGGACTCTATTGTGCTGTTAAGTTTCCTTCTTGGTAGTTGTTCAGCTTTTTGTTTCGCTTGTTTTTCTGCTTTTATGGCTTCAAAATTTTTTACTTGTAAACCTTATATACCTGTTGAATTGAATTCTATGACCTTAGATGCTTTTTCTAATACATAAAATTTTCAATGGCTGGTCCTAGAAGACATGGATATAGATGTAGATGAACTGCTTGGTAATGAACAGCCTATACAACTGTAGAAAAGTCTAGAGGAAGATTATTGGATGGTCTTCAAAATCTGCAGCCAGACCTGAAAGGACTCAAGTGGATTGTGGTTTTGAATATGAATTTGGAGTTCAATTTTCTGTCCTTGTTACCAGCACCTCTATTGCCGTTGCTCCTCCATTTCAAAACTCACCTGGTATTAGTTTTGAGTATTCAATTTGTATTCTTTGCGGCCAAATCAAAGGTTTTAGTATTTATTATTATATATTATTAATATACAATAATAAATTCTATTCAAGAAATTATATTTTTTAAAAATAAAGTTTATTAAGCTCCAACAAGCAGCGGTGGATGTAGATGACAACGGTGATAGCGGGCGGTGGTGGATGACAATGGTGATAATGGTAGTAGTGGATGAGGAAAATCATATGCTTTGTCGCAATATCCTTTAAGTATGTTAATTTTTTGAATGGTAAAATGGAGGATAGAGATGGGTGAAAAAATATATGAAATAAAGGGTGTGCAAATAGATTTTACAAAGAATAAATAATAAAAGTTTTATTTTTTGAAAAGCGAAAGAGACTAAATTATTAATTATTAATATGATAAATTATAATAATTTAAATTTAATAATTTGATTGTTTAGTATTAGAATTACAATTTTACTTTTTATTATACTTTAATTTTTTATATTTTTTAATTTTTATAGTTATTTAAATGAATAAAATTTTAGTTTAAAAATATTATACAATTAGTCCTATTAATTCTTTAATTATTTTATATTTTATCACGGTTAATATTTCTTTTATAATAATTTTAATCGATTATATATATTTATTTTATGTAATTATATATATATATATAGTATTTATAATTAAATTATATTAATTATAATTTTATAAAATTGTCAAATAAATAAACAACAATATAATAAAAAAAATTTATATATATATATATTTTATATAATTTTTGCTATATGGTAAAAGTGATTTTTTTTAATTGTTCAAAATTTTTTTATATAGTGTTTATTTAATTTTTATAAATATATTTTTAATATTTTATTTATTATTAAAATGAAAAAATACAATAAATTTTTTTAATAATAAAATAAAATAAAATTTTTATTACTATATTAATAATATAATATATTTAAAAATGATAGAACATCAAAATTATAATAATAAATATAACAAAAATTATATTTATTATATTAAAAAATAATAGAAAATAAAAAAAGTATATATTAATAGGGATTGAAAAAATAATAAATTATATTTATTATAAATATAATTTAAATTATATTTATTAGATTAAAAAGTAGTAAAAAATTAAAAGGTCAAATATTAATAGTAATTAAAAAAATAATAAATTATATTTATTACATGTACATTGATTATTATTTTATATAAAAATAAATTATAAATATATAAAAAAATTATAAATATATTTACATTGCACACAGACTTAATATATCTAAATAAAATTTAAAAATCTCAAATTCTACTTCTTAATTTCCATTTAAAAAAAAAAATTTACCCGGTAAATTATAAATATTTAAGATTAATTATATCACTTGTCAATCTCTTTAAATATATCATTTTTCACATCTTATAGTTAAGAATATAGATATTCTACTCTCCTAATCCCTAATTTCCATTTTTAAAAATAAATATATTTACATTATATATTATAAATATTTAGAATTAATCGTATCACTTGTGAATTTCTTGAAATTTTATTTTAAAATTTAATTTTATATATATGTATATTATTTATTAATAATAAAAATATAATTAAAAAAAGTATTATAAATTTAAATATATCATTTTCCACATTTTATACTATTATAGATATGCATTAATTTTTTATTAATTATTTTAAAAATATAGGTAATTTTCAATTTTATATTTTTTAATTATAAATTAATATATTATATTAAAAAATTATAAAAAATTAAAAAATCACAAGAAAATTTAAAAATCATATACAAATTCTAATAATAAAAATAATAAATTATATTTATTAATATAATTCAAAAATAAAAATAAAATATATTAAATATAATTTAGATGTGTCAAACATAAATTTAAATATATGTATAAATTTAAATATACCAGTTATCAACCTCTCCACAGTCTAAGTCTAATTTATATAGATAAGTTCAAATAATATAAAAAAACTCAAATAATGCCAAACAAACTGCCTTATTTGACATTTTAAAGACAGCTCATAGACTATTTGAACTGAAAATTGAAATTTAATATTTTGGGCCATGTTGTACAATTCAAGGTGCAAATTTAGAATTTAACCAAATAATTCAAGTTCTATGGGCAAAATGCAAATGTTTTTTTTTTTTTTTTTTTTTTCTTTTTGTCTTCTAATTTTATGAAATTTCTGACGAATTAGAATAAATTAGAGCCAAAAATCATGCTAGCATAATAACATCTCTTTATTCCATAAATAAATACCATCTTACATCTAAGCAAGTTTTTTGCACATATCAAAGGAACTGCAACTCAGCACTAGAATTTGGGCAAACATGACACTATTTCCATGTTTTATACAGAATCAGATGGTTGGTTTCCAATGAAGATAACCACAACGACAGAATTTCACAGGGAAGAATTTGCAGGAACAAACTTGAGTGAGACACTATTGACACAATGGCGTTCATCTGTGGGTGTTGGAAATCCTTCACCTTTGAAAACATGTCCCAGATGTCCACCACAAGCTGCACATGTAATTTCAATCCTCCTGCCATCTGGATCCGGCTGATAATATAATGCATGGAAATCTTGTCAATAAATCTCTACAAATGAATTACTACCAGTTTTCAAAGACAACTATGGCGGAAGCCAAAACCAGTACAACAGAGAGAGAAGAAAGCTCACATTGCGAGCTATGGCTCCAGGAAGACCCTCAAAGAAAGCTGGCCAGCCACATCCAGAATTAAATTTGGTTGTGGATCTATAGAGGGGAGTCCCACATCCTGCACAGTTGTAGACACCCTCTTCATAAAACTTGTCATATTCTCCTGTGCCTGGATACCTGCATAAAATCAAAATGCAAAACCTCTTTTTCAATTGAACACAACAACTTCGGACATATCTACATGCAACCAACCAATGGTACGGGTGCATGCTGCAATCAGATCCAGCAACATAAATTTCAGATTAAATTCTCTTAGGCCCTAAGGGGTAGGGCAGTACAATTTGGTGCACACATATCACCTTAGATATGCATTAAACCTGTTATAATTATTTATATTTGGTTGATGTTCCGACACCACACTCATATCAACAATAAATGTATAAATACTCCTTATACCAGTATTCAGTTCTAATAGTGTCACATACCTAGTTTCTCTAAAAATAAAACTATTCTCTACTGAAACATAAGCGATCCTTAAATAAAACTTTTAACTAGTGAAATATAACCGATCCTTCTTGATGCCATCTAAATATACCAGTTCCTAGATGATTGAGATGTGTCTGCATTAATAAGAATCCGGGTGGTAAGTATAAAGACCCATCTTCTAACTTTGGGCCCAATTCTGGGCACCTGACCTCTCTAACCGGGTAATGGTTAGGGCCAGAGCAATCTTCGGTCAAGTCTAATTTATGGCAGCAGAAGGTTCATTGAATGCCACAATTTCCAACTGTCATATCTTCACCTTTACGGATTTTGCAGTATTTTCAGAAGAGTCTACCTCTCTAGTAAATGTGCCAAAACTGTATATGTTGTCAAGTGGCAGGCTCAATACTCCTAATCTTACTGAGTATCTGTCCTTTTGACAGAGGAGAGTAGTCATGTTTTTTGCAGGGACCAGGGAGAGCACTCCGAGTGGTCAACCGGATACATATCTTATACTAGACTAATGCGTGTTCCCGTAAATCTGAACCCATATTCTTCACTCGCTCCTTACTCTTACTCCTTGCCCACTTTATTATCGCCTTTGAGCTAACTTGAGCATGGGAGTTCCAAAGGAAAATAGCCTTTTGGCCCTCTAACCATGTTTGTCTTGCAGAAGAATTTTGGCTCATTACCAGCTTGTCCAATAAAACTCCCCCCACATCATTCAAGTACCTGTTTTGTATTGTACATCTATTCCAACCTCCAAGTGACCAACATCTAGTACCCCTATTTTAAACAGTTATAGTCTCATTACTTCTACATAAATATTTGGCACGCATGAGGCATTAGGATGCATGTTTTTGTGGAATTGACATGAATAATCTCACGAGAAAAGCCAGCGCTTTTTTCTTTGAAAAATAAAAGCTTTCAATGTGGAGTGTCACAGATTATTCATAATTGATAAATGTCTCTCCTACCCAATAACCAACCAGACGTCTCTTTGCTTCCTCCCTTTTCTTTAATTCTAACAAACAAAACTTTCCCTTCACACCTGAATCCCTTATATCCTAATGACCAGAACGGAAACGGAGCCATCATCATACTTCATAAAACCAAACAGCATGCATCAACAAAAAGAACCTAAAAACCACCAAAATCAAACCATTGTAACGTTATAATACAAAATAATGTAAAACAAGTACCCATCTTGCTCTCATATTTTTAGATGCTTTCTATTCACACTGGCTTGTATTGCACTCCATCAAAGATAATTCTGCTACTGTGATATAAGATTATTTCCAATGTGTTCCAAACAACAGAAATGAATTAAATAGCTCTCAAATAGTTCGCATCAGACAAGCATATTAATTCAATTGTAAATAATTAAACTAATATAGAACAAACAAATCAAGAAATTGATAACACAAACAAATTTCAGCTATACATAAAATCATACTCTGTGCCTTTCTTCCTCAAAATCTGAAACTGCTCTGGCGACAAAATCGCACGCCACTCCTCCTCTGACTTCTGGACGGACCCAGGAGCAGCCATGGCGATTATCCCACCACGAAAATTACGCTTGCTCCGGTGGAGAGAGCCACCGAACCCAGTAAGAGAAATGGAATAGAGTGCGGATTTGGAAGATTGAAATCTGAAATGCGTTTTGCAGAAGGAATTAGGAACAGAGTGGGGCCGAGAAAGAAACTTTGAGAGAGTGGGTTTGGCTGCGGGGGTTATGAGAATTGTTTTGGTTGAAGAAAAAGGCGAGGATTTTAAGATGTTGAAGCCCATCATCTGGGAGAGAAAACGAGAGAGAGGCAGAGTTGGTTTGGATAATGTGTTGTGTTTGCTTCGTTTGGACTTCAGACCGGTTCCAGCGATGCGCTAGCTAATGCGACACCGTTTTAAAATATAATTTCGTTAAAATTCAAAATTCTTCCATCTAAGATAAAAATATCGTAAAAAAATAAAAAGACCGAACTGCCCTTCAATTTATCTCTCTTCTTACTCTCAATACAATTTCTCTTTATGTTCATATTTTAATTTCTCTTTATGTTCAGATTTTTACCGTTGATGAACGAAAAATAAAATCCATTCACAAATTAAAATAATAATTGAAATCTCAAAACAGAACAATCGCTGCTTCCTTTTGCCTGCTCCTCATCGTCATTCGCTGCTCATGATCGACCGTCGCTCGCATTGCCTGTTGATCCATCACATGCTGCTCGCGTTGCTCCCATTCCTTGCTACTCCCATTGTCTATCGCTCGAATCACATGGTGCTCATGTTGCTTGCGGCTCCCATCACCTGCCAACCGATTTGTCGCCTATCGCTTGCATCATCTATCGCTCGAACGCTCGTCTCTCAACCCCTACATCTCCTCCGCAATTACTGCAAATTTTTGTGATGATTGACAGTATAAGTTGTGGGAATAAAAAAAAAATAAAAAAAAAAGTACTTTGAAATTATATTTTAGTTAGATCATTGCCTTAACAAAATTTTGAAATTATATTCAACTAAATTCTTATAAATTTATTGATTACAAATATGGGTTACACAATCATCCATTTCAAAATGAATCTAAAACAGCATAAGCTCATTCAATGATGTAAAATTGAAGCAAGCTTGCTGATGAACTTTTCACAAGAGAGAGAGAGCTCACTTTCATGGGAAAGTAGCTTTGATAAATAAATCAAAGAATTTAATGAAACTAAAATTTTCCATTTCCCATCACTTGTTTTCACAGGGCTTCCTTCCTTACTCTTGAACAGTCATTTTTCTCAACTTATTACTTCTCAGTCTCCCTGCCATTTCCAGGAGCATTGCCCCATGCTTAGCTTATTTATAATTGTAACACATTTGCATCTTCTGCTGGATCCTCTTGCTTCTAAACTATTACCTGGAGAATCCAGAAATTTAAGTTAAGAGTCTAATTCTATCTTTTCAGCAATACTTCTAATTTTATTTATTGAATATTTTTTTTTTAAATTTAAAATAATAATTTAATTAAAATTCAAGTTGAAATAAAATAACCGAAAAAACTTCATATATATATATATATAATTTTATAAGTTGAATCAAGTTCCTAATATAAAACATTAAATATGAGCCTTTAGTTTTATTTATTTATTTGAATAGTGTAACCTATTATCAATAAAAAGAAATACTATTTAATTTTAATCTATACTTAAGATTTTTTTTTTAAATTTAAATAACCTAACTCATTATCCATTAAACATTTTTTTGAGATTAAATTTGTTATAAAATATAAATAGTCCATGAAACTCATTAAATAATCTAATTATTATATATAAAACTTTTTTTTTAATTTATTTCTCTAAATTAAATAATTTATTTAATTTTAATCGTATAAATAAATAGAGACAAAAATAATTATAATTTTTCAATAATAAAAATAGTGTATAAAAATAAATTAAATAATGAATGAATAATTTATTTTATAAATAATTTGAAAGGATAAAAAATTAAGTTGAGTAATTGGAGTTAAAATTTTAAAAATTAAAAATAAATTTTTAGAAAATTTATGGTTGAACTTTATATAAAAATTATTTTATTAAAATATTTATATATTTTATAAAACTAAATTACTTAGTTTATTTATTAAAAAATTACTAGTTAATTTGTTTCATCGGAATTAAATAATATAAATATTTAAAATTATAGAAACGGAATAATATATATTTAAATTTATTAAAATTAAATAAATATATAATTTAAAATTATATTTTAATTGAGTAATTTTTAATAAGATAAATTAATAATTTTTTTAAAAATTAAGGGATTTAATAGTAATTTTTTTTATTTATTTATAATTACAAAATTATATATATATTTCTAAAAAATTTCAAAAAATTCAGGGTCATGCTCCTCGTGGCTCCAATGGGGGTACGCCCCTGCCCCTGCCTCAAGCAAATCATTGCAGCCAAGAAAGAAAAATGTATAATGGTTACTGGACTACTATCAAAGTGCCATGTATCAAATCAACAAGAGGTTATTGTGTGATTGAGATGATGGTAGTCCCCAATTGGGCATGCATGGATTATAAAAAATACAGAAAAAGAGTATCACAGAATGGTATAGAAATATTTATAGTTTTAATATTTATAATAAATTAATCTCTCTAATTTAATTTATTTATTTTAATTAATAATTGACTGGAATTAAATTTAAAAAAATAAATATTTTATTAATAAAATAAATTTTAATAATTATATTATTTATTATTTAAAAAATAGGAATATATATATATCTTAAACAACTGATATAGCTGCAGTAAGGCTTTACTTCTTTTTTCAATTTTTTGAATGGCCATCGAGATGCGGTTATCATTATGGCATTTTATAAATGCAGTATTATTCTAAAATACTCCGATTTGGAAAATAATTTTTTTCAAATTTTTATATTTTTTTTTATTATTTTTATTCATTTTACTTTTTTACGCATTTTGAAAAATATAATTTATTTTTATTAATTTTTTAATTATATTCATTTTAAAAATATTAAATTTTATTAAATAATAAATTTTTTTTTTAAAAAAATAAAATTAAATAAAGTTATAATAATTAATTTATATGTTACGCTCGTGAGTAAATAAAAAGCTTATCAGACTAAGCAAGTTGAAAAAGAGTTACAATTAATTAGTTAGTATGTTAGTATAGTCAGTGAAGTGTAAGTTATGTGGTTAGCTCAAATAGTGAGTTAGCACCAGCTATTTGATATAAGCCATGTAATAGACTATGAGAATGATATATGAGATTTACATTTTTCTATTTCTCTTTTCTCTTTTTCTTCTATGCCTCATAACATTGTATCAAAACTCAAAATCTGAGACGATTACCTTCCTGAAAGCTTCAAAACCTCATCAATGGTTTCCATATCCACGCTTCAACCGAAGCAAATGTCTCTAATCGCTCCATCAATCCTTTGGAGAATTCCACTTTACCTTACTATCTTCATCATTATGAGAATTATAGCTCAGTAATTGTAACTCTAGAATTAACATCCTCAAATTTTCCTTCTTGGAAGAGATCATTCAACTTGTCGTTTCTATAAGGAACAAGCAACGATCCTTGGATGGCATTGTTTCAAAGCCTCCTCCAGAAAGTCTTTTGTATCTATTATGGATCAGGTGTAATAATTTGATTGTAAAATGGCTTCTAAGATCAATTTCTCCTTCCATTGCCTCTACAATTTTCTACTTGGAACAAGCCAAACAGATTTGGGATAAACTGCACCAGAGATTTTCTCAACTAAATGAGTATCATATATGTCATTTACAAAATCTTCTCTCTACTACTATTCAATGAACTAAGTTTGTTGATGTTAACTTTACAAAATTGAATGTATTATGGGAGCCATTGCGTATTTTAGGCCACTTCCTTCTTATTCTTATGGAAAGTGTAATTCTGACTATTTCTAAAAGTTTGCTGAGATTTTATAGAAGGATTATGTTTTCAAGTTCTTGAATGGTCTCAATGAAACCTTTCAAGGACTTAGGACACAAATTATCAATATAAAACCTTTCCTTCATTAGATCAAGCCTATAATATGGTGCTAAGAGAAGAATCACAAATATCTTTATTAATGCAAACTCAATCTTTTATAGAATCTTCTACCATGGCTGTCAAGAAAGCAAGAAGTGATATTACTTGTTTTCATTGTTGAAAGTAAGGTCATATGAAGGCTCAATGTTATCGGCTCATAGGCTTTCCACCAGATTTCAAATTCACCAAGATGAAGGGAAGTGCTAGTAGTTTTGGACATTTATCAAAGACACCACCAGTACAACAAGTTGCTCAAGTTTCAAATGATATATCTCTCAATAATTGTCTTTCTCAGTTGAATCTTTCTAAAGACCAAGTACATAAATTAATGATTCTTCTTAATGACTAGAGCATGAGTACCAATTCTGCTCCTGGATCAATTTCATAGATTAATACTGCATGTATAAATACTCATACTATTGGTTCTGTTAATAGCTGGATTGTGAGCACTGGTGCAACAGATCATATAATCTATGATTCCTCATTATTCTCTGACTTTAGAACAATTAATAAGTCCTTTGTCTCTTTACTAAATGGCTAAAAGGTTCCAGTTAAAGGTGTTGAAAATGTTTAGATCAGTCCTCTTCTCACTCTTCAAGATATCTTATTTGTACCAGATTTTAGTTTCAATTTGCTATTAGTAAGCAAATTAATTACTAACAGAAACATATGCCTCATCTTCATGAACAATTATTGCATTATCTAGGACCTTTCCACATAGAAGATGATTGGGAAGGCTAATCAGAAAAATGGTTTGTTCATTCTTGAATAGAAAACAATAAATTCCTCACTGCATTGTTCATCAGTAACATCTTTACCTTCTGAATTTGATCTTTGGCATCATAGAATTGGTTATCCCTCAGATGATAGATTGTCTTTTTTACAATCACATTTATTGTTTTCTTTAAATAAGTCACATTACCCTTGTAATGCATACTTTAGAGCTAAGCAGAAGAGGTCAACCTTTCCTAATAATGTTTCTAAGAATTTATGTACTTTTGAATTGTTTCACATGCATGTATAGGGACCCTATTCTCAAGCAGACACTAATAAGAATCAATCCTTCCTCACTATAGTAGATGATACTTCTAGATATGTGTGGACTTTTCTTATGAAAAAAAAGTCTGAAGTTGCCTTTCTTGTTCCCCAATTTTACTAGTACGTAAAGAATCATTTTCAAGCTTCTATCAAGTACACAAGGACAGATAATGGCATTGAATTTTTGTTGCATTCTTTCTTTGCTGCAAGTAGTATCATTCATCAGACTAGTTGTGCTTATACACCTTAGCAAAATGTTGTGGTTGAGAGGAAATACCAACACTTTCTAAATGTAGCCAGAGCCTTACTTTTTCACTCTCACATGTCAATTTATTTTTAGGGATCTGCAGTCCTCACTGCTAGCTACCTCATTAATAGAGTTCCAACTCCTAAACTTGGCATTAAGACTCCTTTTGAATTGATGTTCCATAAGCTCCCCTCCTATGCTCATCTCAAATTTTTTTGTTGCCTTTGCTATGCTTCTAATTTTCTTGCTCATAGAATAAAGTTTGACTTTAAATCTAGAAGATGTCTCTTGATTGGCTATCCTACTGGAGTTAAGGGCTACAAGCTTTATGATTTGGACGTCAAAGCTATTGTTATATGTTGTGCTTTATGAGCAAATATTTCCTTTTGAGAAGTCTTCTCCCATGAATCTCAGTCCTTCTCTTGGCTCTGACCTTGTATTGTCTGTCATTCCTGAAGTTGATGTCTCATTTCCTCATGGGGATTCTCAACCTACAGTTTTTTATTCTACTGAAGTTCTTGATCACATACCAACACCTTCAAATTCCACATTTGTTTCACATTCTCCAAAAGTTACAATTCCTATTCAGTCTTCTCTTAAAGTTCCAGATTGCCAAGCTCCAATTCCTATTCTCAACAAAAGTTCCAGATCATCAAAGCTTCCCATATATCTCCAAGGTTATCATCTCAACCTCAAGAAGTCTTCCTGTCCTCAGTCTGCTCTTTCATGTACTTCTTATCCCATTCAACAATTTCTGTCATGTGAAAAATTGTCTCCATCCTACATATTTTTTTACTCTCAATGTATCCTCTACCTTTGGACCTACTACCTACTCTTAGACAGCCCAGTTTCATCATTGGAAACATGCTATGCAATAGGAACTTGATGCACTTAAAGCAAACAAGACATGGACTATTACCACCTTTTCTACAGAAGCCAAGGTAGTGGGCTGCAAATTGGTATATAAGGTTAAATTCAACTCTGATGGCACTGTGGAAAGATATAAAGCTAAGTTGGTTGCAAAGGGATACACTTAAAGGCCAAGTTTTGATTTTCAAGAAACCTGTAGTCCAATAACTAAGCACACTACTGTCAAGACTTTCTTAGCTCTTGCAGCCATACATGATAGGTATTTATCCTAATGGGATGTCAACAACACCTTTCTGAATAGGGATCTGAATGAAGAGGTTTTACATGAAAATCCCTTTGGGATATGAGGTTAAAGGGAAGTATAGGGACAAGTCTAGATTGGTGTACAATTTACAAAAGTCCTTGTATGGCCTAAAAAGGAAGGCAATAAAATATAAAATTCACTGAAAGCTTGTTACAGGAAGGCTTTATTCAATCCAAGAATGATTATTTACCTTGCACCAAACATATAGAAGGTTGTTTGTTGCAATGTTAGTATATGTAGATGATATCATAGTTGACAATGGTAGTAACCCTACAAAAAAAACAGATTATCAGCAACGGATTTAGTGACGGAAATTACTTTCGTCGGAAAAAAAAATTTAGCGACGGATCAGCGACGAATATTGTATTTTGGCATTTCTGACAGATTTTTGACGGATTAGCGACGGATTATAAAAATATTAGCGACGAAATTTATTCCGTCGCTAATCCGTCAGAAAATGCAAATAATATATAAAAAAAAACCCTAATCATTCATCCTCACTTCTGATTTTAGCCGCCCACTTCCTCTCCTCTCCTCTCCTCTCCTGGATGCCACATCTTTCTCCTTGCCGAAATCGCCGCCGCCGCCGTTGATCCCGTCACTGTCGCCGCTGCTGGATGCTCGCCACTGCTGGACACTCCTCTCGCCACTACTGCGTTGCCGCTCGCCACTGCCGCCACTTCTGCCACTGCCTATCAAGTAAGTGTCTACTTTGATTTTTAGTTTCTTTTTATTATATTATTGAAATTTTGAGTTTTAGTTTTTGAATATGTTATGATATAGTGAAAATATTATTCATTTAGTTATAAATTTGTGTTAATCAAAATTTATTTTTAGTTTTACTAATTATATTTTTAAAAAAATTAAATTGTGGGCGGCAGCTGCTGGTGCGCAGCATGCTTAATGCTGTGTGCCCAGCAGCTGCTTGCTGCTGCCCAGCAGCATCCAATAGAGGTGGGCCAAAAAATAATTTTAATTGAGATTTTAATTTCTTATTTAAAATATATATAATTTTAATTGAGAAAAGAGATCAAATAATAATTGTGGGCCAATAAATCAAATAGAAATTTATTTTATCTAATTGTGTCATCATTTAAATTATATTTCTTTTCTTTTTTGTCTAATAAAGCAATATTGGATTTAGCAAACACTCTTGTGATTAAGGAATTAGAGAAAAAAGAATAAAAAAATAAATTTCAGAAATTAATTTGATTTGATTAGTATATTAATGAATGGATTAACAAACTAATCTATTAATTTAACTTTTTTTAAAAAATAATAATATTTAAAAGTAGTTAGTTAATTAAAGACATGAATTAAAATAGTATTTGTGGGTTTGCTTTACATGCCTTCCTTTCAACTCTACTTTGATATGTTACTTATGGACAATTATTTTTTCAGATGCCTCGAAGAGCAGTATCATCCAGAGGTAGAGGACATAGCCAGCATCTGTCTATGAATGAAATAGATGAGGTAGTACAGGTCCAGGAGGAAATACTGGAGCATACTCCACAAGCATTAGAGGGCCAAGCAAACGCATCCTTATCATCATCAGTTCGAACTAGAGGTCCGAATTTGGGACATCCTATCCCATCAAACCCGTCTGATCTTCAATTGATTAGATTGAAAGGAACTGTGTAAGTCATATACAACTTTTTGCTATTGATTTAATATGTATTATTACTTACAACTACTCATTACATATAAAAATATTGCAGTTTTTTAGATTCCACAGTTACTAGATCAATCACTAATGACATTAAGATGCGCTATACTGCTCCATGGAAAACTTGGTCAGAAATACCTTTAAAGACAAAAGACGAGCTCTTCGGACTTTTTCGGGTAAATACAACTTATATTTTAAAATTTATAATATGCATTTTAAGTTTTTTAAATTTATTTAACACTGATTGTTATTTATAGAGTCGATATGCATGGGATGAGAGTGAAGAAGGTATGGTTCGAATTGCTTGGGAAAAGGTAGGTAAAGAAAGACTGCGAGACATTCTTAATAGAGTTAGGAGCGAATTGTTGCGCAAGCACAAGAAGACAGATGTTGCTTATCTATACAATTTAGGACCAGATTGGATGGAGGCAGAGATATAGAATGAACTTGTTGCATATTGGAGTACACCAGAGTGGAGAAAGAAATCAGAAGCTGGTAAAGCAAATAGAAACATAGAAAAAGATGGGACTATTACGAAACACTCTGGTGGTTCAATAAAATTGGAGGTTCATGAGAATAGATTGGTATAACTCTTTTATTTCTTACTTTTATTTATACAATTCTATTTTTATATAGATAGTTAGAAATTATCCGTGCATCTTATGTTGTGTGATTATTTCTTTTTTGTAGGCAAAGAAGTTGGGTAGACAACCAACTCAACTTGAACTATTTCGTGCAACTCACACAAAAAAGGGGAGTCAAGGTGTTTACATTGATGGAAAATCACGACGAGTTGATGTAAGTTACTTTTTGCTTATTTAATGTTATCACATTAGTTGTGTATGATTCATGAAATGTTTATTATGTTTTCTTTTTTTACTTAGGGAGCTTATTTGAGTGCAATTGCTGAAAATGTGAATGACAATTGTGAGAGTCAGTCTGCTTTTGATTTGAATAAGTGGATTGAAATTTATGGAAGTAGCAAAGGAAGAGTTTATAGTTTTGGATCCTCTGATATTGCAAATGTAACAGCCCGGAAACCGGTACCCCTCTGTAACGGGCCGAACTGCTCGGCGCTAAGATCCAGATCGGCTTAAGGCCGCCTAGACCCGTAGCAAGCCTAAACTGATCTCTGTATACCTGATCAATCCCATACATGATCCAACTGGACCACTAGCTTTCCAAAACTTTTCTGAAAAACTACTAGGCTTAACCTGAAAAGCACTTAGACATACCCGTCTGAAACAGCCCCCAGGGCCACACCAGTGATCCACTACCAAGCTCAACCTCCATGCCCTATGTCTGACAACATAGAACCCACTCTCTTAGGGTCAGCATATCACAAGTTAGCCTTGGTTTCCGCTTTGGGTCAAGGGATTGAATCCCTTTCTTCCCTCACGGTCTACTCTTGGGTCAAGGGATTTTATACCCTTTCTTCCCAATCACTGGAGGTTTATAAACACATCATACGTTAAGCCTAGTTTAACACATTTCTCATCAAGAAACGTAAAACAGGATACATGCATACACCAGGGATTAAGCATACACTAGGCAAAACACATACTAAACCATAAACACATTAACTGACTATCTATTACATCATTTTACAAATATCTCTTTAATATACATCATGTCCACTATTCTATTACATAAGCAATACTGGAGCCAACACTCTGCTGTTTCTGACCTTCCCAACTAACTCTGAACCTGCAAAACTGGGGTTAAGGGAAAGGGATGAGCTTCTAAAGCCCAGTGAGTAGAAACACTGAAAACAGTTTATTAATTACACACCTTTCATGAAATGCGTCACAGCACAAACATTTCACATCACGGATCAGACATGACCTCAAAACTCCCTCTGTCGGCACCCGATTCCCGAAGGAACTCACACAGGATTTTCACTACCATGACAGATCGTGGGCTATTGATGTCGCCTTGGTCCAATCCCCACTATCAGTAACTAATGCAATGCATCATAGTCGTGATTCTAATGCAATCACCCTAATACATATCATGGCATCCATGATGCATGAACTATGCTAAAAGCATTCCATTTTCTCAGTATAAAAGATTAAGTTTAGTTCTACTCACCTCTGCTCCTCAAGCAGAAACTGAACTGACTCTGTAATAACTAATCCTGACGACCTCCTCGATCTCTCGGGTCCAACCCCACACAAATGGACTCGAATGAGGTGTCAAACATACTCTAAACAACTCATAAACAACCCTTAAACAACTCCCCAAAGAATCCCTAAAACCTCCTAAAACAATCACATAAAGCATGCAAAAGAAGGCTGGATAGAACACTTTCGGCGGCAGGTTCGGCGGCCGAATGTCCTCTCCAGAGCCGAAACTCAAGCACCTTCGGCGGCCGAATCTCTACTTTCGGCTGCCGAACCCTTTCGAGGGCAAGGTTCGGGGGCTGAAACACACTCGAGAGACGAAAGTCTCTAACCTTCGGCGGCACCTTCGGCGGCCGAATCCCCCTTCCAGAGCCGAACCCAAAACTCTCAGGGGTGAACTGTGGCAGCCAAAGCCACCTCTCAAGGGGTTCGGCGGCCGAATGTACCTTCGGCTGCCGAACCTGAGTTCATCCAGAACCCATCTTCGACGGCAACCAAGCTCCTCAACCCCTTCAACCTCTCAAAACATGCATACTTCAACTCCTCTACACACATATACTTAAGTATATGTATAAAGGGGTCCAAAACTATCTAACAACCCCAACAAACAACATAGCATAACACATATACAAGCTTTCATGCATAACCCTCAAAAACATCTTTTTAAACCTAACCATGCAACTCTCCCCATAACCTCTATCAAAACTCTATAAAATATCAACAGAAGTTCAAGATCTTCATTTACCTCTTGAAAACAAGAAGATGAACGATCTGAACTTAGAGATATGGAGCAACTCCTCTTCAAACTCTCCAAACCTCAAAACTTAGCTTTTTAACTCAAAACCTTCAAAACAACATTAAAACACTTTAAATCCTTGAATGATTTGATAAAACTATGAAAACAACTCATGGAGGACATGGTCTTACCTTAGGGAGTGAAAGGAAAGTGATACTTATCCTTTTCATGACTGGAAGACGACTTATAGAGGGCTGACCGACTTACCTTCGGCAGCCAAACATGCATGCGAAACCATGCAACGTTCGGCGGCCGAACGTGAAGTTTCGGAAGCCAAACCTATAGCACTTTCGGCGGCCGAACATTACCTTCGACGACCGAACCTGCATTTTGCCTCCTTGGTCTTTTCTCTTCAAAACTCAATCCTATTCCATTCTAAACCTTTAAAATACTTAAAAACATCTTAGAAAACCTTTCTCTTACCCTTCTAGAAACCTCTGACATCCTCGAATTCCACCGGACGGTAGAAATGCCGATGCCTGATCTAGCCGGGTATTACAGCAAAATCAGGAACTCCAACTACATTTTTCTCATGCACATCAGCTCATCCTGGAGGACCTTCTCAAACTATGTTTTCTTTAGAGGAGGTTGAACAAATATTAGAGCAAAACCGGATCAAAATGAAACAAGACATGGAGCAAATACAAGAGCAAATGCAAGAGCAAATGCGAGTGTAGATAGAAAAATAAATAAAAGATCAGATGAAATCATTGAAGAACAAAAATAGATCTTCACTGCATAACACAACTGCAGATTCAGATGGTTCAACAAATTCATAGATTAGTTTTAAATTTTATGAACATTGTAAAGTATTATGAATTTATTTTAAATTTTATGAATATTATTAAATATTATGAATTTATTTTAAATTTTATGAATATTGTTAAGTATTATGAAATATTTGATTTATATTCAATATGATTCTTAATTATAAATTATTTGATTATACAGGGAATATCTAAATAAAAGCAAGAATTTTTTTTTTGTGATCGAATTTTAACAGACTAGCGACGGATTTAAGAGAATATTTATTAAAATGTCTTAATATTTCCGACGGATTTCCGACGGAAAATTTCCGTTGCTAATTATTTCTGACAGATTAGCGACGGATTGTTATAGGTAAATTTAGATATTCCGACGGATTTAGCGACGAAAAAACTCATCGCTAAAATGTTTCCGTCGGAAAATCCATCGCAAATTTTTCCGACGGAAGCCCGATCCGTCGAAAAAAATTAGCGACATGACTTTAAGCGACGGATTTGAGTCCGTCGAAAATTCGTCGCTGAAAGTTTTAGCGACAGATTTTTTACTATCAGCGACGGATTCTGTTTTTTTGTAGTGTAAGTTGTTGATTGATCAATTCAAATCTTATTTAAACTCTCATTTTAAGATGAAAGATTTAGGATCACTTCATTATTTTTTTAAGTCTTGAAGTTGCCAGATCCGTCAAAAGCATAGTCTTGTCACAAAGAAAATTTATTTTAGAAATGTTTGAAGAGTATGGACTACTTGGTGCTAAACCCTATTCAATACCAATGGAAGTAAACTTGAAATTGAAACATATAGATGAAAGTGGGCTTCCTAATTCTACTCTTTACAGACAATTAGTTGGAAAGCTGATGTATGTTACATTAACTAGACCCGATATTATATATAGTGTGCACATCCTATCCTAGTTCATAGATAAACCTTCATAGGCACATTTGGATGCTGGTTACAAAATACTTAAGTGCTTAAAAAAATTCTCCAAGTCAAGGGTTATTCTTGGCTGTAGACTTTGAATTGAGATTAACTGCTTACTCTGATATTGATTGGGGAAGCTGTACAGAGACAAGGAGATCTTTGACAGGTTTTTGTATATTCCTTGGTAAGTCCTTGATCAGCTGAAAATAAAAAAAGCAAGCTATTTTTTTAAGAAGTTCAGTTGAAGCAGAATACAAATCCATGGCTGTTGTTACATCAGGTTCTTTGGTTGGTTTCACTCAAGATTGATCTGAATGTAATGGTTCCTTAGCCTGTATAATTATTTTGTGATAATATGTCTACTATCCACATCTCCAAGAACCCTGTATTACATCAGGTTCTGTGTATTCCTTGTTAAGTCCGTGATTAGCTGAAAATAAAAAAAGCAAGAAGTTCAGCTGAAACAGAATACAGATCCATGGCTGTTGTTACATCAGGTTCTTTGGTTGGTTTCACTTTTGATTGATCTGAATGTGATGGTTCCTCAACCTGTATAAATGTTTTGTGATAATATGTCTACTATCCACATCTCCAAGAACCCCGTATTGTATGAAAGAACTAAACACATAGAGATTGATTGCCATTTTATATATGAGAAAGTATTGGTTGGTATAATTCAACCAGAATATATCAACATAAGAGAGCAAACAACAGATCTATTCACTTAAGCCTTGCACCCTTCACAATTCAAACATCTCATAAACAAGTTGAATATTGATAATATATATGTCCAACTTGACCCTTCACAATTCAAACATCTCATAAACAAGTTGAATATTGATAATATATATGTCCAACTTGAGGAGGAGTATCGGACTAAGCAAGTTGAAGAACAATTACAAGTAATTAGTTAGTCTACTAGTATAGTTAGTAAAGTATAAATTATGTGGTTAGCTGGAATAGTGAGCTAGCACTAACTACTTATTTATATATATAAGCTATGTGACAAACTATGAGAATGATATACGAGATTTACATTTCTCCATTTATCTTCCCTCTCCTTTTTCTCTGCCTTGTAACAGAGCACTATATTACTTTAGTAGATTAATCAACAATTTCAATACTATTCAAGATGCATCGGTAAATAAACACAACCCAACCATACAACCAATCAGTAGTATATATATATCTCACAGTCAAAGAAATCCAAAAATAAATAACCCACATGAATAAAATTCTCAAAATTATTCACAGCCAAAACCAGATCATGCTAAATCTAATAAATCTCAGAAATAATCCACATGCAAAGTGGGATACATCTCAAACTCGATCTAAAATAAATGATCTAAGGGAGAGGGACCAAACAAAGAAGAAAAAACCAGAGGGAGAGAGAAAGGCTGTGGAACGAAAGGAGATAGTGGGACTTTGAGGGAGAGAAATCAAGTATTAGAGTTTTAAACTTTAATTTCTGTTTATGTCCACCAATTTTAAAATAGCTAACATCTATATATATATATATATATAAAACAGTCTGATTCCCTCTTGGTGTTTCTTTTATTTGGATATAGTATCATCTTGTCTCATTTACTTTTTGCCACATGTCATTATTTATAAGAAATTTCTTTTGTTTTAAATAACATTTATAATAAATTTAATTCTTTTATTATTATTATTTATATATTAGTTTTTTACTTTTTTATAATTTTTATCCGCTGTCTAAAATTATTATTTATTTTTTTAACACTAAAATAATATATAAATTTAACTATTATAATTTTATTTAATTTTATTTTTAAAATATTTTTTAATATTTCATAAAATTTAGTATTTTTTTAAAACGAATATAATTATAAAATTAATATAAAAAAAATTGTCATTGAAAAAACAAAGTGCACAAATAACACAACAGAGTATTTAAATTGTTATTTCTAATAACTGCTTCCCAAAACTTTAAGATTTGTCTAATTAACTTAACCTTTTCTTCCTTTTAATATTAGAAAAAAATTATTTTTTAATTTCCTAAATATAAAATAATTAATAAATTTATTATTTTAATTTTTAAACATAAATTTTAATTTCGTTAAAATTTAATATTTCTTTATAAAAATAAGAATAAAATGATAAAATGACTAAGTTTCTATTTCAAAAAATTGAACCAATAAAATTTATTTATAAATTTAAGCAACAAACTAAAATTTTCAAATTCAATCTCCACGAACAGAAAAAAATCTATTGAAAATTCAAATTCCATAAATTCAATAAAAAATTAAAATAGATAAATTTAAATTATCAAAAATTAAAAATCAAAATTCAACAAAAATTTCTTATTGTTTGCCACTATTCGCTGTTACCTGTCGCTTGCATAGTCCGTCGATTGCCGTTATCAGCCACTCGCATCCATCCTTGTTCGCCATAACGTGTGGTTTGCATTGCTCGTCATCTCACATCTCTCTCTGCTCATCATCGGCTGCAGCTCGCGTCATTCACCATCGTGCACTGTTGCTCGCCATTTTACATTGCTAGCCCCCGACCGCTGCTGGCTGCTTGCCACTTGCTGTCGCTCTTCGCTCATTCGTTCTCTTTGACCAATAATGAATATGATTTAGAAATTTAAAGAGATTGAAAATAATTTAGAGATTTAAAAAAAAAAAAAAAGAATTTAGAGATTTAAGGAGTGAAAGGAATTTTTATCCATAAAAGTATTTTTGAATTATATTTTAATTTTTTTAATTACATTTAAATTGTTAATTAAATAGAATTATTGAATAGAAAATTTTTAATTTTAACAAAATTAAATTTTAAAGACTTTAATTTTAAAAATAAAAAAATAAATTCATTAATTATACTATATTTTAAAATAAAAAAATAAATTTTACTTAATATTATTAACATATATCAACATTTACCTATTTGTATATAATGTAGACACATTTTTCTATGATTTTACTAAAAAAAATAATTAAACCGCATTAACAATGTATTTAATACATATTTTTTAAATAAGTAATAATGATTATGTTATTATTATTATTATAATTTTAAATAAGAATAATAATATAAGACCTAATTAATAACCAAAAAGTTTATATATAATAGAATTTTTTTATTTCACAATTTATTCAAAATAATATTAAATGGATGTTCAAAAAAAAAAAATCTGATTTCATCTTTACATATTAAAGGTAAAATTTTAAATAATAGCATGCAAAATACGGATATTTCTGTAATTTTAACGTAAAATTATTAATTAGTTAGATTTTTATTGAATTAATTAAATAAAAAGAGAAAATTTTTAAAATATTATAATAAAATTTGAATTTATTAATTAATTAAATTAAAAAATCAAATTATTCCATTCAGTTATATTAAAAGAGCATTTGAGGCCAGAAACATGAGAACCTTCCAATCCAGAAACATGAGAACCTTCCACTTAGGGATGAGCACGGTCTATTGGGTTCAAAACTGAACCGAATTTAATAAATTAAAAATTAAAATTTTAGTATTTATAAAAATTAAATCGAATTGATTTTAATTAAAAATTAAATCAAATCGAATTGATCTGATTCAATTCGATTCAATTCAATTTAATCTATTTGAATTTTTAATAAATTTTTTACTTTTTACACTTTTATTTTTAATATTTTAAAATTTAATTAAAATATTTTAATTTTAATATGATCTAATCTTTCTATATTATTAAAAATAATATACTATTATCACTAATTGATTCAGCTTAATTTTTTTGATTTTTTTTGATCAAAACCAAATCGAAATAATCGAAATTTTTAAAATTAAAAATCAAACTAAATTATAATAAATAAAAAATTAAACTAAAATTTTAAATTAATTTAATTCGATTAATTTTTTCAGTTTAAACTGAATCCTTCTCGTCTCTACTTCCAATTCCAAGAGAGAATCAACTATACCATTCACATCTATATCAATAATTTTCTAAACAATATTTTCAACAATAATTTAAAAAAAAAATTTATTTTCAATTTTTTAGATGTAAAAACAAAAAGGAAATTAATAAATTTATATATAAGAATGTTACTAAGCTTTTAAATGGCTAAAAAAAAAAAACTATTTTAAAAGAGAATATCATTTTATTTAAAAATAACTTAATTTTTACTTTTATTGAAAACTCGTTTTTTCTAAATCTGCATTCCTTTATGTATATTCGTAAATTTATATATATAATATTATACTACAAATTATTGGGATAACTAAAAATTCAAGTAAAAAATTAATATAATATATTATTAATAAAAAAATTATATAATATCACAATTTTATATATTTTTTTTATTTTTTTATAATATTTTTATAATAAATCTGGTTCAATATGTATGTTCATGGTAGTATTTAAAATTATTGAAATCATATAATTTCTTTAAAATATGAATAATTTTAATTGACCTATTAATTTATAAAAAAAAATAAATAATAAAATATTTACTTAAAATTGAAAATAATATTATTAAAAAATTTCAAAATTTTGATAACATTAATAACATTTTTTATTATTAGGTTTTGTTACTGATAACAATACTAATAATAATAATAAAGACAGATTATCGTTATCCACGATGAAGTTGAAAAGGAAAAGGGAAAAAAGAAATAGCTTTGTTTGAAGTTTTCCTTCTGTCCCTTTCCGGTTGGCAACTTGCAATCGTCTTCCATGTGAGCGTTTGTATTGAAGTATTCCCACAGTTTAAAGCCACAGACAAATCAAGACAGCAAAGTTAAAACCTTAATGGTTTCACATAAAAATACAGGAAAGTTTTCTGGATGTTTGTACATATGATGGGAGGAATATTTATAGAAGCATTGACAAGCCAAGGAATTAATATCAATCCCCATTCTTTTCCTTCCAATCTATCCAGGGAGCTGTTCTCATGGTGTTGAATTCTCATCTCCATTTACCAAATTTTCATTTTCTACTCTGTATATGGATGCCCATTTTCTTATTTATTCCCATAACAATGAAATCCTTTGCCACTTCATTAAAGTTAACCTACACCAGCTTTGATTCAAACCATCCTGATATTTACACAGAGATTAATACTACCGTTGGCACAACAGGTATTGAACTCACCACGAACCTCAGAGATCAGAGAGAAGGTGGCAGCATTGGTCGAGCTACGTATAAGCAGCCATTGCACTTATGGGACAAAACTTCAGGAAATCTAACCAACTTCACTACCCATTTCTCTCTCATTATAGACTCAGAAGATAAATTCCAGTACGGTGATGGACTGACATTTTTCCTGGTTCCGAATGGCTCAAAAGCTTCTCCTGAAACGAGATCAGGCGGTAATCTTGCCCTGGCAATCAATGATAGTGTTGCATTAGACACTCAACTGAACAACTTCGTGGCTGTGGAGTTTGATACCTTTACAAATCCTTGGGATCCAGATGACGATCATATTGGTGTTGACATCAGGTCCATGAGATCAGTTGTTACTGCTCCTTGGTTAAGTAATATAAGACAAGGGAATCGAACAGATGCTTGGATTACGTATGATTCAAGCCAAAAACTTTTGCATGTTAGTTTCACTTATGTTCATCGTTCTAATAATTCAATTATGCATGGCAACTTATCAGCTAAAGTTGATTTGGCCAAGTTTTTACCTGAATGGGTAACTTTCGGCTTCTCTGGCAGTACAGGATCTTTATCTCAGATAAACAGAATCACATCATGGGAGTTCAGTTCAAGCTCAGAAATTGTAGATGCTATAACGATTAGCAACTCAGATACTGAACCAGCTGCAGCAGGAAGTGGAAGTAATAGAGGACTCATGGCAGGATTCATTGTTGGAGCATGTATTTTGATTGTTAGTTTGGGTTTCGTTTTATTTCGTTTATGGGGAAAGAAAAAGAAAGAAGAGAAAAGAGATGATCTTGTCTTTGAGTTATCGCTGGATGATAATTTCAAGAATGGGACAGGACCCAGAAAATTTTCTTACGATGAACTAGCTGTAGCCACCAATAATTTTTCAGAGAACGAGAAGCTTGGCGAAGGAGGTTTTGGCGCAGTTTATAGAGGATTCCTGAAGGATCTCAATTACTATGTTGCTGTTAAGAGGGTGTCGAGGGAATCTAAACAAGGGATCAAAGAGTATGCAGCAGAAGTGAAGATCATCAATAGAATGAGGCATAGAAATTTGGTGAAGCTCATTGGTTGGTGCCATGAAAAAGAACTACTTCTTGCATATGAGTTGATGCCTAATGGAAGCTTAGATTCCCACCTTTTCAATGGCAGAAGCTTGCTCACATGGGATTTCAGGTACAAAATTGCACAAGGATTAGCATCTGCATTACTATATTTACACGAGGAAGGTGATCAATGCGTGCTTCATAGAGATATCAAATCGAGTAACATCATATTGGATTCAAATTTTGATGCTAAACTTGGAGATTTCGGATTAGCCAGGCTTGTCGACCATGGGAAAGGATCTCAAACAACAGTTTTAGCAGGAACTATGGGCTACATGGCTCCTGAATGTTTCACATCTGGGAAAGCTAGCAAAGAATCAGATGTATACAGTTTTGGAGTTGTTGCTTTGGAAATAGCTTGTGGAAGAAGAGCTGTGGAACCAAGATTCCAGGAAAATCAAACAAGAATCGTGGAATGGGTTTGGGAACTCTATGGAATTGGAAAACTTCTTGAATCTGCTGACCCCAAATTGTGCAGGGATTTTGATGAGCAAGAAATGGAGCGGCTGCTGATTGTTGGACTCTGGTGTGTGCATCCTGATGCGAGATTTCGTCCTTCAATACGGCAAGTGATTAATGTGCTTTCTACTTGTGAGGCTCAGGCTCAGGCTCCTCTGCCTATTCTTCCACCTGAAATGCCAGTGCCGGCTTATCTTTCTCCGCCGATGAAATTGTCCATATCATTCCTAATGGCATCCTGTGGTTCTGCTGCCAACAGTGACAAAAATGATTCGTCAAAATTGACATCGTCTTCTGGGACATCATCTCCTTCTGTGTCGCTATTGCTAAACACTAGGTAAGTTCAAGATCAATGTTTTCTTCCCAAGATTTCTGTGTATTTCATTTGTAATTAGTCTCTGTCAAATGTAATCATGCATAATTTGGTTAAGATTATTTCAGTTTTTAGTTAGCTATTTATTTTATTACTAAGCCTCCCTATATATTTTACAGAAAAATATTTTTCAAAAAAATATTTACTCAACCAAAAATATTTTTCTAATTAAAAAAAAAATATTTATATATAAATTATTAATAAATTTTATTTTTAAATTAAAATTAAATAACAAAAAATAAATTATTTTATTGAAAATTAATTTTCACCAAAAATATTTTCCAAAGCCTAAGTTTCTTTTAAAAATGTATGGATCGGAATTAGTTTAAAAGGAAAAATCTATATCACATATATCCATTTGCAGCACTGCTAGACAATCATATCTCTCAGCTATAAGCCTAAGAAGAAGGTA
Source organism: Manihot esculenta (assembly GCF_001659605.2). Lineage (NCBI taxonomy): Eukaryota > Viridiplantae > Streptophyta > Magnoliopsida > Malpighiales > Euphorbiaceae > Manihot > Manihot esculenta. Next base: position 5,573,658 of record NC_035167.2, on the reverse strand, counting down.
AAAGCGAAGGAAGAGGGAGAAGCCTCCATACAAGTTTCACCATACATTTTTCACGAGAAATAGAAAAATATTTTTTATTTTTTTGATGTTGAAAAATTTTAAAAAATTATTTTAAAAAGAGGGAGAAGCCTCCTTTGTGTCGATATTTCTTGTGAGGTAGGGACTCCTTTCCTTGCCAACGTCACAGCCGTTCCTACCTCTTATTGGGAAGAGCAACTTCTCCATTCCTGTCTAGATGGAAATTTTTTTTTTCCATTTAGGTGGGTTGATTTTGTTCTAGTTCGTTTCTTCTCGAGAGTTGACTGACTTTTGAATGGGAAGATCATTTTTCCTACTATTTTTTCTTGGATTTGTGTGCATGTCATTTTTTTGAGTTTGCACATTTGAAAGACTTCTATCTCTACCCTTTCTCATTTTTCAACCGGTGAAAGGCAGTTAGGTGGTGGCGGAGAAGTCTTTTCTTGTATAGCACTCCACCATCACCATATCTGGCAACCTCTGAAGCGAGGCTTTCCTTCTTTGACCCATAAAAGGATCGTTGGAGGTGTTTATAATTCATATTTTCTTCAATGGCACTTAACCAAAAAGGCAGTAAAAACACCAATAATTAAGGATTACAATAATAAGATAAAAGTCACAATTGAATTGATAAATTTACCTTGATTATTGATGCAATTAGAAGAATGCAATCTCACACTCTCATAATAACAAAAACACGTAAATAGCATGAATAATTCTGAATTTTGATTAAAAGTCATTTCCATACAAAGGACGGCTAGAGTTTATATAGAGAAAACTAAACCTAAGTCTAAAAGACTAAGAATAAACTAAACCTGGTCGAATTAAATAGCCCATAGCATAGGGACAGCACACTAAGACCAAGAAATTAGGCTCAAACAACTAAATAAGCAATACTAAAGTAAATAAGTTAGCATAAACTTAACCCAAACAAATGAGTTTACCAAATACATCATTCAAGTCCAAATAACATGTATAACACATCATTTAAGGCTGCCCATGAGTTGTGCACATGCCTTGCACATGCTCCTTAAGTTGCATATATATGGCACATATTTCTTCAAATCTGCTCACTTGGTTTGATGGATTTCACACCTTCTAATTAAGCCCAATGGATTTAAATCTACACAAAAACCTTCATTGATCTTCACTTTAAGTTTTTTTTTTATATATAGTTTTGGCCCATAGATTTGATTATACTCCTTAAACTCATAATTGCAAGTGTTGCACCATATCTGTCTCATATGAATTGAAGCATGCTCCAAGTGTATTTGGATCATATGAATATAATTTTAAATTATTTTTAGATCCATTTGAATGATATAAGATTACTTAACACCACCGTTGAAAGTTTACTCTATTGAATTCGTATTTTTATCTCATTCTTTAGAAAAGATTTATGGTCAAATCTTACTCATGTTCATATCAGGAATGGAAACTTTAGTAACCGATGCATCTTCTAAGACTTTCCCTTGAATAAGTGGAAATAGCCTGAAACTCTTTTCATTGATGTTCTCATCAACAATTTGTACATTAAGAACAAAAGAATTAGGCACAACAATGCTAGTCATAATAAGATCATATGGATATGACCCATTCTCCTATACAACTTTCAAAATAGCTACATTTGTCTCCTCCACCTCATCTATCATGTCTTCCCCATGTCTATTATCAATCATAACCTCTTCTTTAAGCTCAATGATAGAATTTTCAGCAACAAATCTCTGTCTCCAATATTGCTTCACGTAAATTCTCTTCATAACCTTGAAGCTCCTCAAGTAACAACATAGCTTTTCTAAACCTATATGTAACTTTCTTATCCATCCGTTTTCTACAATGTTGAGTACAATTTTTCAAGGTATTTATTGAAAAATCAAGCATAAAATAGGAAACATTCTCCTTAATCTCTATCTCAAGTTCCTCTCTATCATCTCTATACTTGTCCAAACTCATGATTAAGAATAACAACTTTAAATCACAAGAAAAAAAAATAGAGTTAGTAGCAATGCATTTCCTCACGTGTTTGCACTCTTTTACCACTTTTTGTAATTTTTCTAATTGAATTTTAGAGTTTAGAACATCCCAACAACTCAAAAGAAATGCTTAGAATATTAAAATCCTAACAAAGAAAAGCAAGTTCAAACACACTAGAAAGAAGATATAAGACAAAAATGAATGATAGCAAAAAGACAAGACTATGTACTACTTGATTATATCAATTTAGAGTGTAATCACAATCAAATAATACCTTAACAATGTAAAGAAAACAAAGATGACAAGACTGAAAAAAAAAATAGCAAATAAGAATTGAGAAATAGATAATTTAGGCAAAAATATAAAAATTTGAATTACTAAAAGGTAAATCAAATATGGAACTTAAAATATTTTTATCCAACAAAACAAGAAAGCAAAAATATTTAAACTAAATCAGAATTCTCATGTATAATTAATTTTTAGAGCTAAATTAATTATTTTGTGTCAAAGAAATTTATTTGAAATTCTAAACATGCACATGTATGTGAGTGATTAAATATGGTATCAAATTGATTAAAACAGTAGAAAATCTATCCAAACAACCCCTAAAACAATAAGAATATGCAAATTAGGGCAAATGAGGCAATTTATTTAGGCACAAGAAACTTCAAGTCCTAATTCAACTGGGACAAAAAAACAAATCTAAGAGGGAGAAATATTCCTCCAAGACACATCAAGAATTTTTTTTTTCTTTCTCTTCTTAATTTTTTTCTTTTTCTTTTCTTTTTACTTCTCTTTTTTCTGCTTCTTTTAATTTTCTATTTTTTTTACTGAATTAACTAATAATAAAACTTAACTAATTTAACCACCAAAATTGAATCAACAACTAATCAAACAAGTTTAGACCCTAAACAAATTAAACTAATATAAGACCGAAACTTCAGAAATAAAAAATACAAGAAAACTCAAATTTAAAACTCTAAACTAAGATAAATTAAAATTTATATTAACTTTTAGCTTTGATATTAACCGACACGGAACCCTATACATTAAGTCCAAAAACTTTGATAAGATGGAGTAACTCTAAAAATCAATAATAAATTCTCTTGTATGACACCTAACACAAAAGACAGTAAAAATATTAATAATTAAGAATTAGAGAAACTAGACAAACATCACAATTGAATTGATAAACTTACCTTAATTCTTAATGTATTTAGAAGGATATAATCTCACGCTCTCACAGTAATAAAGGTACGCAAATAGTATGAATAATGAGTCTTATTTACGTAAAGAACGGTCGAAATTTATATAGAGAAAATTAAATTTAATTCTAATGGCAGCTCAATTGTGCGGATCTAAATTGTCTTATTGTTAGATTAAGTAACAAAACTTTTAAATCAGACAGAATTTGCTGTTTATGCAATGAAGACGAAAAGAAAATGGCTTTGACGTTTTCCTTGTACGGTTTCGCAATTGCCTTTACGCCACATGCTCTACCTCACAAAATAGACTTGGCCTATATATTTTTTAGAAAATTTATTTTTTAAGAAAACAACTCATTTTTTAATTGTTGAATTTTAATATTAGAAAATAAAGAATGCTAATCAAATTCAAAAAGTTTAATGATATTAACAAAATTTTCCAAATTTAATTATATTATAGAATTATAGAAAATAAATTAATATTTAATTAAATAATTTGTCTTTCAATTTATACATTGTGAAAGTTTAAATAAATAGTGCTAAATTTAATAATATTATAAGTATTTATTTTTAAATACGTAAGAGTCAATTAATTTAAAATAAAAAAATTATTAAATTATTTTACAAAATTCGATTAACAATGTTAAATTTATATAAACACTTTTGCGATTAATAATATAATTTTAATATATATAACATTAAATTTGAATAAAAAATAACATAAATTTTAAATTTAAATATAAAATAATATATTTAATTTAAAGTTTTTAAATATTAAAACAATATATTTCGAATAGTTTTCTATAAAATCTTATCGATTATAATTATTTTTTAAAGATTTTAAATTATGACAAAAATAATTAAAGAATTTAAACAGAAAAAATTAAGATATTAAAATTTATATAAACTCTATAATTAATTTAATTAATAAAATTAAACTAGATTAAATATTTTTTATTAATTTAATATATATATATATATATAATATTATAATATATAAAAAAATTAAAAAATAAACTAAATATTTTAACGGATATAAAAACATGCAATACACATAGGTTATTCTAATATAAAAATAGGATTAATCTAATCTATAGATTATAAAGATTACTTTTAATAAATTTATCATATTCTATAATTAGATTTAAATAAAAATTCAATTAAATTAAAATATTAAATTATAATAAATTTATTTTTATTTTTTAATCAATTATAATAAAAATAATTGATAAATTTCAATAGTAAAAATTTATTTTTATAATTAATAATATATTATTAATTTTTTTTACAATATAATAAATTTTAAATTTAAATTGAAGAATAATCTATTTAATTTAAAGTTTTTAAACATTAATAAATTTATATATCTTATTATTTTCTTAATTAATTCTTAAAACTAATTTAACAAATACAAAAATTTCTCCAAACAATATTTAGTATAGATAAATTATAGAAATTGATAATCTAAAATTCCGAAAATAGGGTTTTACAATAGATTTTTAAATTTAGAAAAAATTTAGACTTAGAGGGGAGTATCTCCCTTTTTTTTTGTTTCTTCCGTCTGCTAATGACGTATAACAGACTGGCTATCACTGGGCCACCTGTCCTTGCCACGTTGATACGGACGTACGAGGAAATCATATTTCTGTTCCATGCGTAACGGCCCCTGATGAACGCGCATGCGGGCGGTCCCACGTGAAGGATTGGTAGGTCTCCTTCCTGATTCCGGACTGAACCGGAAGATATGATATGGGCTGAACCTAGAGAGGATTTATTCGTCGGGCCCAAAGAGCTAGGCCGGCCTGATTGAGGAGATTGATGGGAGTCCGGTCTCCAGACTGAGTGGACCAGACTTGATGCATGTATGAGGCTTGAGGGCCTCTAGATAATGGGCTGATATCGTCCCAGACCAGAGTGAAGAAATCCAGCGGTCATTAGAAATTAAAAAAATTAAAGATATTTAATTGAAATAAATTTTAAATTATTAATTCACTAAATAATTAGTGATTTTATGTATTTTTATTTTTATTTTTTAATATTTATTAATTAAATTTAACTTTTTATTTAATTTATAATTTAAAAATATAAATTTATTATTTTAATAATCTTCTTAACATTTATCTAATATTTAAACATGTTATTTTAATAATTTTTATTTTAAAATTAATTTAATAGTATTTAAATTAATTTAGATTTTCTTAATAAACTCCAAAATTATTTTAAAATAATAAAATTATAATCTAATATATATCCTTATTTAAAAAATTTAATCTTATTATAATAATTAGTGTAACTAAACAAATCTTTTTAAAAGTATAATTTTGTTAATTAATAATATTAGTAATTTATTTCATTAATTAAAATTTCTTTATTAGTGTTTTATATGAAAAATATAATTTTTTTATCTTTTCTGTTATATAATTTTAACATATTAATATCTGTTTTTTTATTTTATTAAAACTTTATTTTAAATATTTCTCTATTATACATAATTTAATAATATTATTTAAAATTCCAAATTATATTTTTAAAAATATTTTGAACCTTAAAATTTAATTAAACTTATTTTATAATTATTATAATATATATTTTACATTAAAATAATGCAATTTACTAAAATGGTCCTCCAATTATTAATTTATGAAAATCATCATAGTTAAATATGATAGTTTTGATAATTTGTGAAATTAATGATAATTAAATTATTAATAGGACTGTAAATAAATCAGCTAAATTATTTGAAATTTGACAGAATAAAAATTTGATTTGACTTAATTTATTTTTTAAATAAACTGAGTTCGAATATAATTTTTAAGTTGTTTTTTGAATAAATAAAATAAAAGAGATTAGAAAAAAATAATTTAATAAGAAAAAGTTAGAAATATGAGAAAAAGAAAAAAAATGATGGAAAAGAAAGAAATGATAGAAAAAAGATGAAAAATAATAGATAGAAAGAAAATGTCAAACTGATGAACAGGAAAAATAATATAAAATGGAAAAAAAATTATGGATAATGCAAGAAAATAATAAAAAAATGAAAATAATGAAAAAAATAAGAAAACAATATGAAAATATTGAAAGAAAATTACAATAATTATAAAAATTTTTCAAAGAAAAAGTTTAAAGTAGTTGAGGAGAAATCAGAGTGTTCCTAGTCCGATGTAGACAGATCACTTACTTGTGACTTACGACAGCATAGACGCTACGAAAGCCGCCATAGTCAAAGAAACATGAGCACGAGCAGTACAAGGTATTGTTCTAAAAATTGTATTACTCTTGCTACAAATGTGGATTCACCAAGATACCCAAGTCCCAGAACAAATACTTCCTTCAGGTTTCTTGATAAGTGTATCCATGGCGTCCTTATGCTTCATTACATGCTGCTTTGTTCCCATTTTGATAATTTCTTCACAAGCTCTTGCACTAGCTGGTTTTGCAACTCCATTTGCAGCTGGTAAAAACAAAGTGGCATCAGTGACAAAGGAAGCAGAGGCTCTTCTAAGATGGAAAGCCAGTATTGACAATGAAAGCCAAGCTCTCCTGTTCTCCTGGATTGCTGGAGCAAGCCCTTGCAATTGGTCTGGAATCCACTGCAACAAGGCTGGAAGTGTCACTAACGTAAGTCTTATTAATTCTGGTCTGAAAGCAAGACTTGAGAGTCTCATCATCACCTTCTTGTCCTTAACCAATCTCATCGATCTCAACCTTAGCAACAATTCCTTACATGGGATTATCCCTTCACAAATTGGGTATCTTTCTAAGCTCAAGTTCCTTGACTTGTCTTTTAACAGTATCACTGGCTCTATACCTCAAGAAATTGGAATGTTGAGATCTCTTACAAGCCTGGAATTGTCTGAAAATTTTCTGACTGGTCCAATCCCAAGTTCTATAGGAAACTTGACAAAGTTGGTAATCCTTCGTCTTGGTAGGAATCAGCTTTCAGGTTCTATACCTCAAGAAATTGGAATGTTGAGATCTCTTACAAGCCTGGAATTGTCTGAAAATTTTCTGACTGGTCCAATCCCAAGTTCTATAGGAAACTTGACAAAGTTGGTAATCCTTCGTCTTGGTAGGAATCAGCTTTCAGGTTCTATACCTCAAGAAGTTGGAAAGCTGACATCTCTTTCTCACCTTGGATTATCAGACAACAACCTTTCTGGTATTATCCCAACTTCTGTCGGAAACTTGACAAGCCTGTTTTCTCTTTACCTTGATGTCAACAAACTTTCTGGAACTCTGCCCTCGGGGATGAACAATATGACTTCTTTGCGAGCTTTTGTAGTATTTTCCAATAGATTAAGTGGCCATTTTCCGCAAGACATCTGTGCTGGTGGATTTCTTTTTTATTTCGGAGCTTTTGACAATGATTTTACAGGTCCTATCCCCAAAAGCTTGAGAAACTGTAGTAGCTTAGTGAGAGTTAGGCTTGAGAGGAACCAGCTTACAGGAAATATATCCCAAGTTTTTGGCGTAAACCCAAATTTGTACTACATAGATTTGAGTGAAAACAAATTCTATGGCGAGCTCTCATGGAATTGGAGCCTTTTCCAGAATTTGACAACCCTGAAAATCTCAAAGAATAATCTCTCTGGTGAAATACCATCTGAGCTTGGAAATGCAACTCAATTGCGTTCAGTTGATCTATCTTCCAATCACCTAGTTGGAAAAATTCCTGAAGAGTTGTTAAAGTTGATGCTTATCAATCTTGCTCTTGACAATAACTTTATCTCCGGCAGCATTCCTCCAGAAATAGGAAGGTTATCTGATCTTCAAGGTCTTAACTTGGCAGTAAACAATTTAAGTGGAGCAATTCCTGAACGGCTTGGAGAATGCTCAAATCTGTTGTTCTTGAATCTTAGCATGAACAAATTTACTGAGAGTATTCCTCTGGAGATTGGCAATCTAAACTCTCTTGAAAGCCTTGATTTCAGTGAAAATCTGCTGATAGAGAAGATACCACAAGAGTTGGGGAGGCTGCAAAGACTGGAGATGTTGAATCTCTCGCACAATAAGCTGTCAGGTTCCATTCCTACTACTTTTGATAATTTGTTAAGCTTGACAATGGTGGATGTATCTTACAATGAGTTAGAGGGTCCTGTCCCTGATGTTAAAGCCTTTCGCAACGCCCCATTCGCTGCGTTGCGAAACAACTCGAATTTATGTGGCAATTCCACTGGTCTGAAGGCTTGTGCTGTCCATGTCCTTAACCGCAAAAAGACTCGGAAACAAGGCAAAAAAGTTGTGTACTTGATTGTCTTTCCTCTTGTGGGCATTTTGTTTCTGGCTGCTGTAATGCTTGGAAGTTTCTTTATCTGCAGAGCTAGAAATAAGAAGGCCGACTCGGCCGGAACAAGGCAAGAAAATGTCTGTTCAATATGGAGCCAAGATCACGGAATGCAATATGAAAACATAATTGAGGCTTTGGAGGATTTCAACTCAAAATATTGCATTGGGGTAGGAGGACAAGGAGTTGTTTACAAAGCTGTGCTGCCAACAAGTCAGATAGTTGCTGTGAAGAAATTCCATCAATCACAAGATTGTGCAGAGATAGATAATTTAAAAGCATTTAGAAACGAGATTGATGTGCTGACGAATATTCGCCATCGAAACATAGTGAAGTTATATGGTTTTTGTTCGCATCCTAAACATTCATTTCTGGTTTATGAATTCATGGAAAGAGGAAGTCTCAGAATGATTTTAAACAATGAAGAAGAAGCAAGAGAATTGGATTGGGTCAAGAGAGTGAATGTTATTAAAGGAATGGTTAATGCATTGTCCTATTTGCATGATCATTGCTTTCCTCCAATTATTCATGGAGATATTTCAATCAACAACGTTCTTTTGGATTCAGATTCTGAAGCTCATATCTCTGATTTTGGGACAGCTAGGCTCTTAATGCCTGGCTCTTCCAACTGTTTATCACATGCTGGAACATTTGGCTACACTGCTCCAGGTGCATATCTTACTTCAATTACTATAAATTTAGTAGTTTTGACCCTGCAATCCTAATCAACAGGCAGCATCAATGTTGACAATGTTTTTATTTTTTGCAGAGTTAGCTTACACAATGAAAGTGAACGAAAAGTGCGATATCTATAGCTTTGGAATGGTAACGTTAGAAATTATAATGGGAAAACATCCGAGAGATCTCCTTCTATTTCTTTCAACATCACCATCGCCATCATCTTCATCTTCATCTTCATCATCCTTACCGGTGGATCAATATACGCTTGTGAAGGATGTAATCGACCAACGCCTTCCACCTCCAGAAGCCAAAGTTGCTAAGGAAGTAATATATATTTCAAAACTTGCATGTGCATGCTTGAATATCAATCCCCAATGTCGGCCAACCATACGACAAGTTTGTTTGGAGTTGGAAACTAAATGGCTTCCATTAACAAAGACATTCTATGCAATGCAGTTGGGAGATATATTGGTTTAGGGGAAGTGTCAATGGCCAATATATCCTTTAGAAGAATTTATCTAAGCTAATTTGCTATGGTTATATCTCCAAGTTCTCATTCTTTGATTTGTCTTAAGGACTCAATCTATAGACAAAACAGAAAAGTTCACTTATTTTGAGAAAACCCCATTATTCTCCTCAAATCAAGAAACAGAGGAGACTTTTTTTTTTGTCAGAGTTAGGAAACTTCGATCACGAAGAAGGCTTCTCTTCGATTATTTCTTTAACAGACCTAGCAGACAAGGGGTGAAAATTGAAACCCCACTCATTAACAAAACCCTTTATCAAAACCCACTTCTCCTCTTGATGCAGTTTGCTCCGTTGTCTTCTCAATTCCTCCCTCGCCATAGCCAAATGCTGGCAGAGCTCAGTGAATAGTAATTCTTTGCTCTTCTTCATGGCCTCTTCTCTTTGCGCCAAATGGGTGTTTACCTTTGCAACTTCTTTAGCCAATCTGATGCAAGATCAACATCGCTGATGCTGGTACTGGTGCATGGGATTTGGGTTTTGATTGTGTAGGTGAAATGGGTCGCAGTTGGAAAGAGATAGGGTTGGGATTTTAGGAGTTGAGAAAGGGCATTTAGGCATAAGAGTTGGATTCTTGAGGCCATCTTTTTTTTTTTTTTTTTTTTTTTTTTTTTTTTTTCTTGTTTTTACGAATTCTTGAGGCCATTTCGAGGGACAGGGTTATGATTTCCTTGGAAGGGTTTTGGAATTGCTGGGATTTGGTAAGAACCAAACCGATAAATTGAGGATAATTTATTAGTTTTCTAATTTTAACATATTTTCAATTTAATCACTTAAATTTAATTTCTTTTTTAAAAATTAAATCATATTAAAATAAATAAAAAATTAAATTAAAATTTTAAATTAATCCAATTCCATTGATTTTTTAGCTTCAAATGAAAATAGGACCGGCAGAGACTCTATCATCCCCCAAATGACTGCAAGCCTATATGTTTATAATTTTTTTCAATAATTATTATTATTATAATATAATAATATATTTATACTATTTTATATCATTTTTAAATTACCGAAAATTATGCTTTTACAAGATTTTTTAAAAGTTATTTTTATATGTGAAAACAAATATTTTTACAAATTTAAAAAATTTTTAGTATATGTCTTGATATATTATTTTTAAATATAAAAAATAATTAAATATTTATTGAAAATTTATGATAAATATAAAAAGTAATTTTTTATAATATAAATATATTAAATTTATATTTATAATAGTAATTTAAAATATTATTATGAATAAATATTAGTAATAATAATTTAAATTGTGTATTTTTATTTTTAATTAAATAAAAATAATTATAAATAATTAATTAAAACTAATATAGTAGCCATGAGATGATAATACATACAATTTAATTTAATTAAAATAGCTCCAAATAGTGCTATTCAATTAGTACAAGATGACACATCGATTAGGGTCAACAGTAGGTTTAAATCGAAAAAATTAACCAAATCGAATTAATTTGAAAATTCAGTTTAATTTTTTTATTTATTTTGATTTTATTCCGTTTTTAATTTTAAAAATTTTGATTATTTCGATTCGGTTCGATTTTAATTAGAAAAAAAATTTTAAAAATCGAACCGAATCGATTAGTGATAATAATATAAAGAGATTACATTATATTAAGATTAAATATTTCAATTAAATTTTAAAATACTAAAAATTAAAGTCTAAAAAATAATAAATTTATTAAAAATTCAAATCGATCAAATCGAATTGAATCAAATCGAATCAGATCGATTCAATTCGATTCGATTTCTGATCAAAATCAAATCTATTCAATTTTCATAAATACTAAAATTTCAATTTTCAATTTATTCAATTCGGTTTGGTTTTAAATCAAACTTACCTGGCTTTTTTTTTATAATTTTTTATTAATAAAGTTTTTTAGTGTCAAACACTAAAAGAAAATACTCTTTTTATTAAAATAAATATTTTTCTATTTTATTCATTCTAAATTATAAGATGTTTTTTAATATAAAAAATAAAATTAATGAAATAATACAAGTGAAGTATAGTATGAAAAGGAAAATATATTATTTTTATTATTTTTAATTATATTAATTATTTTTTTACTAATTTACGTGAAAAAATTTCTATTATTTAAGATATATTAGTATATAACAAAATAAGATTAATGGTATTTTTTAAAAAATTTTTAATGATATTTAATTTAGTATTAAAATATATTTAGTATAATAAAATAAAAACAAAAAAATTTAAGAAATTAAAATTTAATATATTTAGTATAATATTTTTTTATTTTCTAATTTTTTGTTATTTTAAATTTATTATTTATTTATTTTAAATTATAATAATATATAAATTAATTATTATAATTTTATTTAATTTTTAAGAAAATTTTAATATATTTTTTTAATATTTAATAAATTTAACATATTTATAATGAATATACTTAAAAAATTAATAAAATTTAAATCAGAATGTATCCAAAAAAGGAAAAATATTTTTTAAAAAAAATGATTTCGGATGACACGGAGGAGGTTAGAGTACGTGTAGACCGAAAAAATAAAACACACCAAAGAAGAAAGTCATTAATGGAGTAGAACAGATTTGAAAATTGCAAAAAAGTCAATAATCCAATTTCTAAACCTAATGATTGTTGGTGTGGTTCAAAACTCCTCCTTATCTTGCAGGACACCATCTACACATCCACTGCTTCTTTCTCTGTTTCTTGGAAGATTACTCTGTTTCTCTGACACGCTCGATTCTTGACTTTGATTTGGTTTCGCTTTTGATCAGCTTTTTAATTCTCTTTCATCTCTTATATAAACCATCTTAGTTCCACCCCGGAGATCATTGTCGTCTTCTTCTTCAATTATTCAAAAACAAAAATCTGTTCTTCATCAACAGTTGTGTCTCGGTTTCTGGGTTCTTGATTTTCTGCGTTTTTGTATCCAAATACGAAGATGAAGATGAAGAAGCTCTCAGGCACAAACATTGCAATGATAGTTCTCGTGGTCGCGCTTATTGCTTTGATGGTAACTTCAGCAGATGCTCGAATTGGCGGCGGCGGAGGTGGTGGAAGGGGTGGCGGCGGCGGCGGTGGTAGAGGTAGTGCAGGTGGGGGTGCGAAAGGTGGTGGCAGTAGCGGTGGGAAAAGTGGAAGTGGGAACAGAGGTGTAGGTAGTGGAACTAGAGGCAGAGGAATTGTAGGTGGTGGTGGTGTTATAGTAGGAACAGGTGGTGCTACTGCGGCTGGAGGTGGTGGTACGAGTGTGAACAGAGGTCAGCACGCAAGCTCAGCCTCCGTGACATGTGGACCAGCTTCCAAAAATGGGTTCATTGCAGGGCTACCTCTAATGCTAGTAATTTTCTTGATGGTGTAAAGGTTGCATACTGTCAGCTGTGCATTCTTATTTTGGATTGTCAATTATTTCCTAAAACAAGTGAATAAATTTTTTTTTTGAAATTGGGAATTAAATACGAATTTGAAATTTCTCAAATTTATTTATTTAAATACGGCTAATACCGTGTGAGTGCTAAAATATGATGATGAATCTCTTGGGTATTTGCTTCTTTGCTGTTGTAATTTAGAGAAAAGAAATGAAATGTCAATACATACAAGCCAATTTTACCAATTGCTTTTGTATATCTAAACAACATTATTAATAAAAAATATTTATCTGAATTGAATTTACATGAATACTCAGAGATTTTATATAAAATTTATTATATATTTTATATTATAGTTTCTTATACATATTTATTTATATTAATATATAATATTTTATATAAATTTTGCAACCCAAATATACTAATGCATCAGCAACTTTATCCACAAAATCAAAGTACATGTAGCTCCAAGTCCTTTTAAATGCCATAAGCAGATAAGGAATCAGCACACCAGCTGCAAATCCCAGCCCAATGGCAAGGTAAAGCAACTTATCAACAATGTAACCATCGCCATTATCAATCTGACCATTGATTCCTGGAATAGGTGGACCAGAATCAGAACATTCAACAGCAAGAGGAGCACCATCCAGGATTTCCAGCAAAAGAAGACGCCTCAAAAGTTGACATTTGTCCTGCATAAGGGATTCTTCCTGAGAAATTATTTTATGACATGTTCAAGAATTCCAGAAAGGACATTGAGATGATGCTTGAAGGAATTGGACCAGAAAACCTATTACATGATAGATCAAGTGATGCCAACTGATGCAGTTCTGAAATGCTCTGGGGGATTTGACCACTGATTTCATTCCTTGACAAGTTCAAAACCACCAATCCTGCCAATTTTGTTACTTCATGTGGGAACTCCCCATGAAAATTGTTTCCTGAAAGGTCTATGCAAGTTAGAAAGGAAAGAGTCCTTGTGTATTCTAAAGACTGGCCTTTCGTATTCACAATTACATTTTCTTCATAATAGACACCAGCCACCCACCCATAAATTAAATCCTGCTTAATATTTTGTTCTTGAGTCATGGCTTTGAGATTACTCATTCCTGGAGGAATGCTTCCACTCAGCTGATTTTCTGCTAGATCCAGGATTTTCAAAGAAGTCAAATTCAAAAGTGCAGAAGGAATTTTTCCTGAAAAGGCATTGGATCTCAAGCTAAGAACTTTTAGATATGGAAAAACATCTCCAGGCCATTGTGGGATTTTGACTATTAATCTATTGTATCCAAGGTCCAGAGTTTCCAAACTCCACAAACCTTTGAAAGACGAAGGGAGTTTTCCTGTGATCATGTTGTCCCTCAGATGCAATGTTTGAAGATCAGATAACTGACCCAAAGACCTTGGAATTTTTCCTGATAAATTGTTGTTCTGAAGATCAAGGACCTCCAGGTAAAGGCAATTGCCTATACTCTTAGGAATGCTTCCTGTTAAAGTGTTCCTTGAAAGGTCAATGACACTTGCTACCTGCAGTTCCCCTATAGATGTTGGGATTTCACCAGAAATTTGGTTATTTGCAAGAGAAAAGAAGCTAAGGAATGACAAGTCACCAATATTTTCTGGGATAGGGCCAGAAAAATTGTTATGAGAAAGATTTAAAATTATAATTTGGTTAGTTGGAAGAGGAATTGGCCCTTCAAGGAGATTGAAACTCAAATCAGTGAATGCATTAAAATGTACTTTGAATTTATTTGGTAACTGACCCCATAATGAATTGGAAGAAAAGTTTAACAAAGAGAGGTTGCCAGAAATATCCCAAAACCAACTGGGTATAGGGCCTGACATGTAACATCTTCAAACACATAGCTAGAGCAGTGACATCACTAGGTAGGGCTAGGCTATTTCACTACTAGAGTAAGTGGCCTTAGGGAATGTGCTAGCATAACTCTAAACTGCTAATAACTGAATCATAGAAAACTCAAATAAAGAAACAGACGTATTCAGAAATAAAGCAGACAGTGTGATTAGCGAGTCGGGAACGAGTCACTTTCGAAAGGTGCTTAGGGTTTTCCGACGTGCTTGCTTGAGGTGCTTGTTTATATTCGTCATGCTTGCTTAAATGAAAAGGACTTTTAAAGGCTAAAAGCATATTTTAGTAGGTCAATCTATGATTAGTGAAAGTTTAAAAAACTAAATTGAAACATGGTAAAAAGTTTAGTGGGTTAAAGTGTAAATATGGAAAGTTAAAACATAAAAGTCAAATTTTACTTTCCATGTGTCACCTAACTAAGGAAAGGAGAAATGAAAAAGAAAATTAAAAAAAGAAAAAGGGATTTTCTTCTTTCTTCCTCCACCATTGCCGTAGCTCACCCATTGAAAAAAACCAAAGCTTTGTTTTGTCTTCCTTCCACCAAAGCCAAGCCAAACCTCACCAAGCTTGAAAATTCAAGGTAAGCTTAGAAAGGTGAAGGAAATAACATCTTCTCATTTCTTCATGCATGAATTTTCATTATAGAGCTTTAATTTATAGTTTATTCAATCCTTCTCTAAGATATAAATTGACCTAGGTGAAGGAACATCAAAGGGAAAGGAGATAGCTAGAGATTAGAAGAGAAAAAGAAAGAAGGAATCCAAGAAAGGTTTGGTGTTTGTATGATTTTTCTGTTTTCCTTTGATTCTGCCATAATAAGTGAAATTAGGGGTTGATTTTACTTGCTGAAAATGTTGTTTTGATTGTATAAATATGTTATATGAGTGTTAAAATGATGTTTGAAAGGCTTAGAGTAAAGAAAGTTAACATGAGATCTAAAAGTGCAAATCTAGCAGAATAGGTTGTAACAGGACAGCTTGTGTTGATTTTCTTATAACTTATTGTGTGGTTATTGAAATTAAGCCTAAGATATACCAAATGAAAGATAAGACAAAGAGCTAAAACTTTCATGAATTGACCAAATTCTGAATCTGTAGGTAAGATGATGAAAATTTGAAGTGAACCTAAATTGGATACAGAGTTAGTGCATCCGGAACAGTGTGTATTGATTATACTATAACTAATTATGTACTCAGAAAAATTTGTTAATACCAGTGCCAAATGAATCCTAAGAAGTATACCTAAAACTTTGTAGAAGACACTTAAGCTTTAATTTGTATGGAAATGTATGAATCTGATAATTTTTGTGATACTATAAACAGGTACTAATACTGGACTGATTAAGACCTGATTGAGCAGCTTGTAAAGAAAAATTCATAACTTAAGTTAGGATGATCAGAATTGCATGAATCATACCTTGTTGGAAAGATAAGACATAAATGTACATTTCTTCTGAAGAAACTGAAGTTAAATTATAACTCTAAACTACTTGAAAAGTTGATGCAATATATGGCAGAATGTAGTTTTCTACATTAAAATGCTAAGTCAATAAAGTTTTGCACTATTTGCCATGAGTTTTCCATATTGTAAATCTTGGCATATGATATAATAGTGCTTGGCCCTGGTAAACGTAATAGGAGTCGAGGTTAGTATAAGGGTATGGCATGCCATATAAACATACAGAGTTCGCAGTACTGCTACCGATACATGATCTATATTTGAGGTTACATATCTGGTACCTCATAAGCATGGCCACAGAGCTCTGCTATCACAGATTTGGCCTCTGAGCCTACCGTTCGGCACCCTGTGCCTACCGTTATAACTCCTTATCTACCTAGTCGATCCTACTATGTGTTTATAAGGGCTAAGATCTTAGTTAAGATTGATACTTGATTTTGTGAACTTATTAGTGAGTGTTAATATGTTTGCATCTATTACATGCACTAAGCTGTGGTGATTTGCTATGAATAGAAAATGTGCAATAAAGGAAAAAGAAGATGTTTTTATTCTGTTTATCTGTAAATGTGAACTTGTTTACGCTATTTTGTTATTTGTTGTTATCACCCACTGAGCCTTAGCTCAGCGTGTTGGTTTTTACCTCACGCAGGTTGTAGATAAAGTAGGCACGCGAAGTTCATCAAAGGTCTACATCAGATATCAAGGCCATTATCATAGCTGGTTCTTTTGAGTCTCTGAGTCATAGTACAGTTTTATTTTGGCATGTACATATTAAATAGAGTGAGTTGTAAAGATTATGTAATAAAAAATAGTAAGATATCAAATGACAGTTGTTAGTGTAATTATAAGTGTGATGTTCATATGTATTACAGGTTAAAGTGCTAATGAAACAGAGGAAATTCTGCCGAAAAATTTTGGTTTAGAAATCTCACATTTATTGATGAAAGTTACATGCATTACCTAAAAACGTGGTATTTACAGATAAAAGAAATTGTTTAGTCCTGATATATCTAAAAAGGTATAGTTTGTGACATTCCTTGCTCTATCTACTCTTTGATAGGGTAAGGGGTGTTACATGACATATTAGCATTTGATAAATCCAGATCAAGAAGATGCCTTTGTGATTTAAGCCATCCTGGAAATGAACCTAAATGACATGAAGACAGCATGAGGGACTCAACTTGAAATGGTGGATCCCAATTAGGACTAATTTTGAAAATGAAAGAATTCCAAGAAAAGCTTAGGACTTTGATTTTTGTTAGCTTTGCAAAATGAGATTCAGAGACAATACCAGTGAGACAATTGGAAGAAACATCTAGGAATGACAATTCAGAAAGCTTGCCCAAACTATCAGGGAGTGTTCCAGTCAAACGATTGGAAGAGACATCTAGGATGGACAAGTTTGAGATCTGCCCCAAGTTATTTGGAAGAGTTCCATTCAGTTCATTCTGTTTAAGTATCAGGACAGCTAAATGTCTCAATGTCCCAAAAGCAGCAGGGACAGAACCATGGAAGAAATTGGAATCCAAATTTAGTTGAACAAGATTTTGAAGTTGACCCAACCAGTTTGGCAATATACCAACCAAACGAGTTCTGATTAACAGCAAGTTCTGCAAATGAGGCAATGGACTTTCATAAAGACAAGACTTTGTCCCTTCAAGGTGTTCAGGTAAACTTCCTGTTAGATTATTATATGATAAATCAAGATGTTCCAGACTGCAAAGCTTGAAAATTGAGTTCGGAATGTTGCCCTCTATGCTACTGCCTGGCAAAGCAAGATGAGTGAGAGATGTCACGTTTCCAATAGAAGGTGGTAGCTTACCCTGCAAAAAATCAATCCCAATTGAATTTCTATTTTGCTCCAACTCTCCTCGAACAATTGATAGGTGCTGGCCATGAGACCGTTGCCCATGAGATTCAAGAACCGCAGATTTGGCAGCTTGGTAAAACGAACTGGAATGCTATCCCAAATGGAGTTAAAGCTGAGATCAATGTACATGAGGCTGGTGACGTTCACAAGCCATTGAGGGAATGAGTGAAAGATGTTATGACTAAGGTCTAACACAGCAAGTGAACTAAAATTAGTAAAGTTAAGAAACTAATGATGATCTAATTTCCCCACGCAACCCACAGCTTTCTGGAACTTTATCTGGGTTGTGGATATCAACAACAATAACATCTCCTGTCCAATTGTTGCAACCTACTCCCCACCACTGACAGCAATTGCTCCCTTCCCATGATGAGAGCAGGTTCTTTGGATCCACGAGTCCGTTTTTGAAGTCAATAAGAGTTTCTCTGTCAGATGCTTTGCAATTCACTAACTGGGCATTGCCATAATCGGCAAGCTATCCTGTCATCAAACAGATGACTGTAACAAATGTGTGAAGAAGAGATGATGTTTCCATTGAACTATTGTGAGTCTTATTTTTGCATTGACCCACAACATATAGTATCCATATACATTAAAAGAAGGGTGAGTTTACATTGATCTAATCATCAGAGACTCATCAGCTGATCTCTCATTTCTGATAATTTAGCATTGAATTTGTTCTGTTCACTTAAATTCCAATTAAAATCATATCGAAATCAACTAGAGGTCTAGATTAAGTTCCAAATCCCATTGTTCTTAATTTATTTTTTTTTTTTTAATGATGTATGCCGCGATCACCTTGCCACTGCTGGCCCCTGTGCCAAAAAGCCCTTTGAAAAGTGGGATTTAGAGAGAACACCATCCAGCCGATTGGAAGAGACATCTAGGTTTTTCAACAAAGAAAATTTGCCTCAACTTTCAGGAAGCTTTCCAGTCAAATGATTGAAAGAAACATCGAGGATTGACAACATTGAGATTTGTCCCAAATTGTCTGGATGAGTTCCATTTAGTTTGTTTTCTTCTAGTCTGAAAATCGTTAGACGTCTGCATGATTGAGCTCAACAAGATTTTTGAAGTAAATCAATCTACTCGAAAACGCATCAAACTGTTGAATTTTATATTAATTTAAGATATGATAACATCCTCTTTATAAGAGTTTTAAATATTCATCCCTAAGTTAGGTGAGTTAAACTTAATCCAAATTTAATATGATATCAAAATCTTTCTATATTGAATCTCCCGTAATTGTGTCACACTCATACAGTCATACAGTCCTAATCGCAGGAGAATGTCACCTTCTATATCATTTAGTATTTTTTTTAAAATATTTTGCTGATAACGGCATAATTTATTAAGATTAAAATGTCATTAATAAAAATTTTATCCTAACAAATATTTATTTTATTTATAGGAATCAAATTATCAATTTCTATTAAAGAAGAAAAATACCAAATCATTCTCATTTCAATGCTAATTTCAAGAACACTCGACATAGGCAACTCCAGCCTGTTGACAAAATCAACTATAGTGACACATAACCTACAGATGACAGTGCCATTTGTTAATAAATGTCATGACTCCAATCCAAGAAACTGAATATATATAAAAAAGTTGGCTGAATTTGTCATTGATCTCACTTTCAAGACATTTTCTTTCATGTTGCCTCCTAATAAGTAATTTTTCAAAGTTGCATTAAAAATTTGTCTCATTTTATTAATCAAGGTTTGATTTTTGTTCTTTCCTAGTAAATATTTCATTTTTTTACTTGTTTAAAGATCAACAGCAATAATGTTATTTTAGTTATTAGAGTCCAAGCTTTGGTATGATGAGATATGTAGAGTCAAAAAAGCCAAATACATAATGGCAGAGTTGACAAGGTTATGAAAGAAAAATTATTGATGAATATTAACCTAATGCTCTTCCTTTCAATAAACAAAAGGTGGTAAGCATGATATGCTTTTTAAATCAAAGAAAGAACCTGGAAATATCAAATATGTTGAGGTGAGTGAGATCTTTTTTTACAATATGTTTGTTCACAACAATGAAAATAAAGTCTCACCTAACATAGTAGCACTACATGTTGACTCGACCTGCAATTACGGGTGAATAGCATTTGGTTCAAATTGAAAAAAATTAATCGAACAGAATTAATTTGAAAATTCGGTTCAATTTTTTATTCTTTTCGGTGCTATTTTTATTTTAAACAATTTTAATTATTTCTATTCGATTCAGTTTTAGTCAGAAAAAAATTAATAAAATTGAATCGATGAGTGGCAATAGTTTATTATTTTTAATAATATAGAGAAATATTAAAATACTAAAAATAATGTGGAAAAAATAAAAAGTTCAATCAATTAAATCGAACCGAGTCAGACCAGTTCAATTCAAATTAATTTCTGTCCAAAATCTGTTCGGTTTAGTTTTTATAAATTCTAAATTTCAGTTTTCTTTTTATTCAGTTCGATTCGGTTTTAAATTGAACCAATCGAATGCTCACCCAACGTGCCGCTAAGGGTACTCACTTTTAGGTCTTGTTATTTTATTAGTTTCCCCTTTTCATTCTGCCTGCTAAGGGTACTCAAAGTCCAGCACTGCACATAAGAACACTGTTCTGATTAGTGAAAACAATGTGTGATTATTTTATCAGTAAAAGCTGACTCTTTACTTTTGCTGAGGAAAATGGGATCTCCTTGCAATTCTTGATTCAAAATAACCTATATATATATTGGAATAACATTGTTTGTACTCTATAGTCATTACAATACTTCAAAAATCTTATGCATAGTTATGGAGACAATTTCACAACTTCATATTGTATTGCCTGTTATCTGTTTGATAATAGGAGAATTTGCTCTCAATGGAAAAGCTCAAATGGTGGACTGCAATGAATCTGACAGAGAAGCTCTTATTGACTTCAAAAAGGGTCTTGAAGAATCTGAGGGTCGGATCTCCTCATGGAGAGGAAGCAACTGCTGTCAATGGTGGGGTATAACATGCGATAACAATACTGGAGCTGTTGTTACTGTTGATCTCCACAACCAATATCCATCAGGTTATGATGCTTCTGGCAGGTATGGAAATTGGAACTTGAGTGGAGAGATAAGACCTTCACTGACAAAACTCAAGTCCTTGAGATATTTGGACTTGAGCTTCAACACTTTCAATGGCACAATTCCTGATTTCTTATCCTCTCTGGAGAATTTACAATATCTAAACCTGTCAAATGCTGGCTTCAGAGGTGCAGTCCCTCCAAATCTTGGAAATCTCTCTAGGCTGCAATACCTTGATCTCTCCCCCAGCTTTCCTTATTATCTATCTGTCAATAACTTCGAATGGGTGACCGGCCTTGTCTCGTTGAAATATTTGGAAATGACTGGATCAAACCTTTCAATGGTAGGACTAAGATGGATTGAAGCATTCCATAAGCTTCCTCATTTAACTGAGTTGCATTTATCTTCTTGTGGTTTATCAACTTTCACTTCTACTCTTACTTTTGTTAACTTTACATCACTTGCTGTCCTGGACTTGCATGGTAACCAGTTCAATTCCATGTTACCTAGTTGGCTTGTGAATATTAGCAGCCTTGTATCCCTTGACATCAGCTCTAGCAGCTTGTATGGAAGAATTCCACTTGGTTTTGGAGAACTGACAAATTTGCGGTCATTGAATCTTGGTAACAATGACAACCTTACGGCTAGCTGCTCTCTACTGCTTGGGGGAAGCTGGAAAAAGATAGAAGTTCTTGATTTTGAACTCAACAAGTTACATGGGAGCCTTCCTGCTTCCCTGGGGAACATGAATTTTTCTCACTCGCCTCAACTTGTTTCACAGTGGTATCAAGGGCGGGATTCCAGGCTCGATCGGAAGACTTTGTAATCTGCAATATATTGACTTATCAGCTAATATTCTGACAGGAAGCATACCTGAAGGAATAGAAAACTGCCCCTCCAAAGGACCTCTACCCAGTTTGCAGCAGTTTATTGCTAGTGACAATCAATTGGTCGGTAACTTGCCAGACTGGTTAGGCCAGCTTACGAATCTTGTAGAACTCAATTTGCAGTGGAACTCACTTCATGGTCCCATTCCTGCTTCTTTAGGAAATTTGCAGCATCTATCTGAACTCAGGCTCGAAGCAAATAAACTAAATGGTAGTCTCCCTGAAAGTTTAGGACAACTCTCCAACTTGTCTGCCCTTGATGTTTCTATCAATGAATTAACAGGTGTTATCTCTGAAACTCATTTCTCAAGGCTAAGTAAATTGCAGCTCTTGCTGTTGTCTGAAAATTCATTCATTTTAAATCTCAATTCTCATTGGATCCCACCATTCCAGCTGTGGTATCTTGAACTGGGTTCCTGCCATCTTGGTCCTTTGTTTCCTGAGTGGCTTAGATCTCAAAAGGAGTTGAAGTATCTTCATTTCCCAAATGCCAGTGTTTCAGGTTCAATACCAGAATGGTTTTGGGAAATGTCTGGCAATCTATCTGTGTTGAATATTTCATTTAATCAGTTAGAGGGTCAGTTGCCAAATCCATTTAATATAGCTCCTTTTGCACTTCTTGATTTGAGTTCCAACCTCTTCTATGGACCCATTCCTCTTCCAAGTGCTGAAATCAACTTGCTAGATCTTTCTAACAACCAATTTTCTGGTCCTATCCCTGACAACATTGGTAAAATCATGCCAAATTTGGTGTTTCTCTCTCTTTCAAACAATCAAATAACTTCTGAAGTCCCAGTGTCTATTGGAGAGATGAAATCACTTCAGGTCGTTGATCTTTCGAGAAATAATTTGACAGGAAGCATTCCTCCAAGCATAGGGAATAGTTCTTTGCTCTCTGTTCTAGACCTTCAAAAAAACAATTTGTCCGGCGAGATTCTAGCATCTTTAGGACAACTGAATCTACTTCAGACACTTCACTTAAACAACAACAGATTCTCAGGAGAAATCCCATCAACTCTCCAGAACTTGTCTTTTCTAGAAACTCTAGACCTTGGGAACAACAGGTTTTACAGGGAACATTCCACCTTGGATTGGACAGACTTTCCCACATCTTAGAATATTTAGCCTGAGATCAAACAAATTTTTTGGGGAAATTCCTCCAGTGCTTTCAAATTTGAGTTCTGTAGCAAAGACAGATATAAAGCTATATGAAAAGGGTTTAAAGAACTGGAATATATTGGACTTGGAAGCATACTTCTTCTTATTTACTGATGAATATTTATAAGGAAAAAACTACTTAACTACTGCTGCAAATAATCTGGAAAAAATCTAAACTAATCTCCTATAATTAAGCAACAAGTAAATCATGATTAAAGATTAAAAAAATCTATAAAGACTTAGTCAAATACTAAAGGCAAATTACTAACAATCTCCTCCTTGCCTTAGTATTTGCAGCTACAAAATGAACTTTACTGGCACAATTCGTAAATCTTGACAGCAAACTTACGGCAAAGGTTATGTCCGGTCTTGTGGCTGTGAGATACATCAAGCAACCAATCAAACTCCTGTACAGCCCTTCATCCACCTTTTCAGCTCCATCTTCTTTACTGAACTTCTCCTTCAAATTCATTGGTGTGCTAATTTCTTTGCAATCTTTCATGTGAAACTTTTTAAGAATTTCCTTTGCAAACTTCTGCCGGCATATGAAGACTTCATGATCACTTTTTTTCACCTCTAGGCCCAAAAAATAAGACAATAAACCAAGATCTGTCATCTCAAAAGCTTTGAACATATCAGCTTTAAATTCATTCACCAATTTTTCATTGCTTCCTGCAACAAGCAAATCGTCAACATAAATAGATATCACAATTATGTTAGTATCAGATTTCTTCACATATAAGGTGGCTTCACTTGGACTTTTTTCAAATCCAAGACTTTGAAGATAAACATCAACTCTGCTGTACCAGGCCCTGGGAGCCTGTTTCAGGCCATACAAAGCCTTCTTCAGTTTGTAAACTTTCTCCTCCTTTCCCTTGACTAGAAATCCCTCAGGCTGTTCAACATAGATTTCTTCTTGAAGAAAACCATTTAAAAAAGCCAACTTAACATCCAGCTGATAAAGTTTCCAACCCTTTTGTGCAGATAAAGCCAGCAACATCCTTATAGTCTCCAAACGTGCAACCGGAGCAAAAGTTTCTGAAAAATCTACTCTGAAGACTTGATTGTACCCTTTCGCAACTAATCTGGCTTTATGTTTGTTTACAGAACCATCAGCATTGAGTTTGGTCCTATAAACCCATTTCACACCAATGATCTTTCTATTTTGAGGTCTGTCCACCAACTCCCATGTGTCATTCTTCTCGATCATTCGTAGTTCATCTTTCATGGAATCTATCCATTTGTCATCCTTCATTGCTTCATTGAATTCTGCAGGCTCAAAAACAGCAACATTACTCCTTGCATAGATATCGGACAATAATCTTGTGCCACGAACAGGAACATCATCTATCTTGTCATCAAGTTCTTGAGAGAATTCTGAAAATTCTCTTTTTATTGTCTCATCCCAAATCCATTGCTTGTCCTCCATGAATTTGACATCACGACTTACAATAATTTTCCCATTTTGAGGTTGGAAAATTCTGTAAGCTTTAGAAGTGCTGCTGTATCCGACAAATATACCAGGTTCTGCCTTCTTATCAAGTTTATCTCTCTTCACCTGTGGCACATAAGAAAAACATAGGCAACCAAAAATTTTTAGATTTTGTAAATCTGGCTTATAACCAAACCAGGCCTCAAATGGTGTTTTGCCTTCAATAGCTCTAGTCGGGAGCCTATTCAGCAAGAACACTGCAGTACTTGAAGCTTCTGCCCAAAGATTTTTTGGCAACTCTTTTTCATGCAGCATGCATCTTGCCATCTCCATGATGCTCCGGTTCTTTCTCTCACTTACGCCATTCTGCTGGGGAGTGTAAGGAGTTGTGAGTTGGTGCTCAATACCTGCATCCTCACAAAATTTATCAAAAATTGCATTCTTGTACTCTGTCCCATTGTCAGATCTTATTGTTCGTATTCTGCAATCACTTTGATTTTCCACCCAATTTTTAAACTTCCAGAATATGCTAGCAACCTCAGCTTTGGATTTGAAGAAGTAAATCCAACAAAATCTTGTGAATCATCAATAAATGTAATATAATACTGATTACCATTTAAAGATGATGTTTTCTGAGGTCCCCCAACATCTGAATGCACCAGCTGCAGCTTGTGTGATGCTCTCCATACGATTCGAGGAAATGGTTTCCTGACCTGCTTTCCATATTGACAAGCCACACAATCAGCTAGCTCTTCTTCGAGTGGTGGGACACCCTTCACAAAATCATTTTTCTGCATAGACAGTAATCCAGCATGATGAAAGTGTCCCAACCTTTTGTGCCACAACTCTGCATTGCTGAGGTGACATACAAGTGCTGCTTGTCTATTTTCCAGTAGATTCAAAGCAAAACTCTTAGACTTCATCATGACCTTAAACACATTTATGCCCATTGCATCTTTAATAAAGCATTTATTATCTTCAAAAAAAACTTTGTAGCCTTTTTCAAGAAGCTGCCCAACACTCAACAAATTTTGGTCAATATCAGGCACATAAAGAACATCAGAAATAAGTTTTAAACCTGTCAAGCTCTCAATTTCCACTGTGCCTTTTCCTTTGACTGGAATAAGCTAGCCATTTCCAATTCTCACTTTAGAGATAAAAGTCTTATTGATCTCTATGAAGCGAGTTGGATCGTTAGTCATGTGATTGGTGCAGCCGCTATCTATCAACCAAGAATCACTTTAGTTGTTCTTAGCTGCAAAACACGTTGCCACAAAGAGTTGTTCTTCATCATTTTCTTCTATATGAGCTTTTGCTACTTCGGAATGTTGGGATTTGCACACTTTCTCCATATGTCCCATGATACCACACTTTCTGCACTTAATGTCAGGCCTCCACCAACACTTCTTTGGATGATGATTCAACTTTTTGCAGTGTGTACAAGGTGAACTAGCCCCTTTGTTGACATTGCTGCTCTTATATTTTTCAATAAATTTCTTGTCTTTGCCTCCTGAACTTTCTGACTTGGCCTTCAAAGCATCCTCCACATTTTCTTCTTTTCTCATTATCCTTCTTTGCTCTGATACCACTTTGTAGCAAAGACAGATATAAAGCTATATGAAAAGGGTTTAAAGAACTGGAAAGGAAAAAACTACTTAACTACTGCTGCAAATAATCTGGAAAAAATCTAAACTAATCTCCTATAATTAAGCAACAAGTAAATCATGATTAAAAATTAAAAAAATCTATAAAGACTTAGTCAAATACTAAAGGCAAATTACTAACAAGTTCCCTGCAAGTTCTTGACCTGGCAGAAAACAAGTTGAACAGCACAATTCCTGCCAGCTTTGGAGATCTTAAAGCCATGACTCAACAACAAACTGTAAACATCTATTTGTTCTACGGATCTTACATGACACAATACTATCAAGAAAACTTCGCTGTGAATATGTACGGCCAGCCTCTTGTATACACCAAGACTCTTTCCCTTCTAACAAGTATAGATCTTTCCGGAAACAATTTACATGGCGAGCTCCCAGAACAAATAACAAAATTGGTTGGCTTGGTGGTTTTGAACTTGTCTGGAAATCATATCAGTGGCAGGATTCCCAATAGCATCTCAGAACTACGCCAATTGTTATCTCTTGATCTCTCAGACAACAACTTCTCAGGTGGGATTCCTCCAAGCATGTCTTCAATGACATTCTTGGCATATCTGAACGTTTCAAACAACAAATTGTCAGGTATAATCCCTTACACAAATCAGATGACAACTTTTAATGCAACATCCTTTTCTGGGAACCCAGGTCTATGTGGAGGTCCCCTTACAGTGAAGTGTTCAGATGGTGGAGTGACAGGTGACTCAGACGGCAGAAGGAATGCAGACTCTGACAGGGATGACAGCTTCATTGATAAGTGGTTCTACTTGAGCATTGGGCTGGGATATGCAGCTGGGTTATTGCTTCCTTATTTAACTTTTGCAATCAGAACATCTTGGGGGGACATATACTTTGGTTTTGTGGATAAAATTGTTGCAAAGTTGCTTGAATTCCTGTAAAATTTGGGCAAGTATGTTACTTTTCTTGCTTGTAAACAGATCCCAGATTTTGTAATGAAGAAATAAATCTCACTGTTAAAACAATTTGATTTCAAAATGTCCTGACCATTTTAAAGTATTGAATGTATAAAACTCAATTTTTTATGCCCATTGATTTTTTTATTGGTTTAAATTTAATAGTATTCGCTCCTAAATAGAATTTATTAATTTTTTTAAGGGTAAACTGTAATTTAGTCCCTCTGATTTAGTAAAATGTAACCTTTTGTCCCTCTGTTTTAAAAAATCTTCAATTTAGTCACTGTGATTTTTAAAAACTATGATATTAGTCCCTCCCGTTAGATTTTCAGTTAAATCACCGTTAATTTTAGTTAAAAAGACTAAAATACCCATTCTCTCTTCTTCTTCTCCTTTCCAATCTCTTTCTTCTGCTTCTTTTTTTCATTATATCCATCATTTGCACCTTCTTTTTTTTCTGGTTTTTATACCACGAGTACAAAATATTTACATTGACATAATGGAGAAACTCTCCCTGTTGTATACAATACTAGCAAAACACACAACCCATTGGTGTTTTGATACCACAGTATTATTTCTCATAGTACTCTTCATAGAACAGTGAACATCGATCCCCTAACCGATAATCATACAATTAGAAATGAGAAAGAGAAAAAAAGCCCATGAATCCAAAGAGCATTTTGAATTCGACCTTCTATACAATATTGTAACGACCCCAAAATGGACCGTCACCGGCGCTAGGATTCAGGTCAGTTTAAGGCTGCCAGAACCCGTAGCAAGCCTGCTATACTCTCTGTGTCCCTGTAAATCTCATACATGATCAAACATAATCTGTGAAAAAAATACAAACTCTTTTCTCTGTACCAAGGCTTAACCTGTGCATGCACTATCTCAGTACCCTGTACTCTGTACCCCTAACTAGAGCTTGCTCTAGATGGGTTGTATCCTACCTGTTAAGCCTGGTTTTTCACATATTCTGTAAAAACATATACATCTACTGTCACACCCAATCCCCAAACTGTAGAGACTGATATGACCTGAAAAACTGACAGAACTTCCCCTGATATTTATACATATAAAAACATGTAACCTGCTATAATTCCAAATTATAAAACATATAAGAGAAAAACTGATAGTTGGACCTGTCAATCCCTCATATATTTACAATAAACAAAATACATTCTTCACTGGGCTGTACAATCTATACATGATATATCAAAAGTACAAAAAAGAAACGACAAAAGGCCTAGGATTGGTCCGACCTCCTCTAAACTCTGAGTGGACGATGTGGAAGGAATGACAAACTAGGAAATGAGGACTGCTGAGCGGATCACCCAAAAGGAACTGAAAGATGAAAAGAAATATAAGGGGTGAGTACAAACTACTCAGTGAGCGGATAAATAAATAACAAAGGGGAAAAGATAAGTTTAGGTACTTAAGAGTACCAAATATTTAGCTAAAATAAGTCAGCTGAATAAATACAATTTAATTCCATCAACATAAAATAAACTGTGAAAAATAGAATCCGCATACACTCATAATATGTGCCCTGCAGATAATGCTGGCATCTCAGGTGTAATAACATAATAACAGCCTGAGAGCAATGCTGGCATCTTAGGCTCTATAATGACAAGTTTGGCCCAAGAGCAAATCAATTACTGGTCATACACATGTGCAGAGCTACCCCCAAAGGGTGACCACCTGACATACGCCCCAAAGGCTGTCTGTATATCAAGCGCTGTCCCAAAGACAGTATACATATATATCATGCTGAAAATAAATCACCTGTCATCAAGGTGTTATCTGTTCGGTGCATATACAGAGTGTAATCGGCTATTTATTCAGGTGTGCTTTAAATTCAATTTTCATTCATTCAAGACATATAAATTATCTTTATCCTTTCCCAACTTTAAATAAACAAAGTAACATATACACATATAAATATATTTAAAAAAAATATCAATGTTATATATTTATCGACTTAGGTCGCAGGAGGACCCCTAGTATCTATCCTGGAAGCTGGATCCTCTCCTAGAATTAAAAAGAACATAAAATAATATATCAAATAATAAAAAAAAATGCTCTAGAACAATAATATAAAACGTAAAATACGAAATTTTATATATATTTTATATATATTTTAAAACAATTTCGGCAGTATTTCGGCATAGTTAGTCCTCCCAAAAATACCCAAACTCAACAAAAATACTCAATAAGCTGTAAATATTATTTAAATCAACCTATTGGATCTAACTAAAACATATCCTCAAATCACAAAAATCACTATTAAAAGGTAAAGAAAATAAATTATATCGTAAAATTGAATAAAAGGGATAAAACTCACCTACCCAAATTTTGGAGCCTCTGGCAGAAATTATTGAATTTTTAAGCAGAATATAGGTTTAATCAGGATCTAGCTGAAGGATCTTAGAAGTTTATGGGTTGATTGGGTTGAGGAGGTGGAGATTTGGATTTAAAGAAAAGGAATTTTTTTTTTTTAAAACTAACAGAGCAAGCTCTGTTTCTGGAGGAGGGAGACAGTGGCTGGGGTTTCGGGATCCTTCCCGAAACCAAAGCTTTATTTGTTTTTTGTTTTTTTTTTTTTTTTTTTTTTTACAGGCCTGGGCCTGGGCCTGATAATTCTCTCCTCCTAAAAGAAATTTTGTCCTCGAAATTTTACATACCTGGTGAAGGGAATAAATGTGGGAATTGAATTCGCATATTCTCTTCTTTTTCCCAGGTAGCTTCTTTAGCAGAATGGTTACTCCACCGAACTCTAACCAGGGGTATTATCTTGCTCCTTAAAACCTTCTCTTCTCTGGCAATGATCTCTACTGGCTCTTCTTCATATGTTAAATCTTCCCTCAACTCGATAGGCTGTTTCTGGAGGATGTGGGAAGGATCACGTCTGTATCTCCTTAACATAGATACATGGAAGACATCATGAATCTGAGATAGCTCTGGAGGTAGTGCTAAACGATAAGCAACTGGTCCAATTCTCTCTAAAATCTCATACGGTCCTATGAATCGCGGACTCAATTTTCCACGTTTGCCAAAACGTACAATCCCTTTCCAAGGAGAGATCTTCAGAAATACCTTGTCGCCAACATTATATTCAATATCCCTTCTCTTCAAATCTGCATAACTCTTCTGTCTATCTTGTGCTGTTTTTAACCTACTTCTGATCATCTGAATTTTATCTGTAGTGTGTTGTACTAGTTCTGGACCTTCTAATTGTCTTTCCCCTACCTCATTCCAACACAATGGCGTTCTGCATCTTCTCCCATACAAAGCTTCGTAAGGAGCCATGCCGATACTCGAATGATAACTATTGTTATAAGAGAACTCCATTAAATGCACATACCTATCCCAACTTCCTTTAAACTCCATCACACAAGCTCTCAGCATATCCTCCAAGGTCTGAATCGTTCTTTCTGATTGACCATCAGTCTGAGGGTGAAAGGAAGTACTAAACTTCAACTTGGTGCCTAAAGCATTTTGCAAGCTAGGCTAAAAACGAGAAGTGAATCTTGGATCTCTATCTGAAACAATAGAAACTGGAGCACCATGAAGTCTTACAATCTCACTGACATAGATCTCTGCTAACTTGTCTAAAGAGTAATCCATCCTGACAGGCAAAAAGTGTGTTGTAATACCCGGCTAGACTCCGGTATCGGGATCCCTACCGTCCGGTGGGATCTCGAACGTCGAAAATCTCTAGAAGGGTAAGAACATGTTTTATAAAATGTTTTCATGTATTTTAATGTTTTAAGTATGAAAGAAAATGAGTTTTTACATGAAAATAGCATTGGAGGAAAACCCAGGTTCGGCCGCCGAAAGGCAAGTTCGGCCGCCGAACATGTATGCGTTTTGGAGGCACGTTAGGCCCCCGAAAGCATAGGCGAGGGAAGTCCAGGTTCGGCGGCCGAAACTCACGTTCGGCAGCCGAACATTGCATGAATGCAGAGGCATGTTCGGCCCCCGAACGTGGCCTGGCCAGCCACCTATAAAAGGGGCACTTAGCCGAAATGGGCGAGCTTTCTCCCATTTTCGGCCACAGCAAGCTTCCAACCTTCCCTTTGCAAATCTTGTGCTCTTCCTCCAAATCTCTTCCATTTTTCTTGAGTTTTAAACTCACATTGCAAGTTTTGAGCATTCAAACCAAGTTTTGGAGCTTTGGGAACTCAGGAGCTCATTTTCTTGGATCTCCGAGTTTAGGTCGTCTCTCTCTCGATCTTCAAGAGGTAAGAGCCGATCTTAAGCTCAATGTATGTTTTAAGTAAGTTTTAAGTTGATTTATGGGTAAAGATGCATGTTTAGGCTTATTGATGAGTTTATGGGTTTTGATGCTTTGATGAACAATGTAGCTTGTTTTTGTTGATGGAAGTGTTGTAGATGGGGTATATGATAGTTTGGGACCCCTAGGTGTGATGTATGTGAAGTATGCATGTTGTAGAGCAAGTTTTTGCATGATTTGAGCTTGGGAGGCGAAATGGGCATAAAAGAGCTGAGTTTCTGCCCTTTGGCAGAAACCAGGTTCGGCCGCCGAAGGGAGTTTCGGCCGCCGAACCCCCTTTGTGGAGGCAGCATTCGGCTGCCGAAGTTGCCCCCGAAAAGAGACTTTCGTCTCTGTCTGGGACTTTCGGCCGCCGAAGGTGCCGCCGAAAGTGCCCGACTTTCGAATCTGTCCAGGACTTTCGGCCGCCGAAGGTGCCGCCGAAAGTGCCCTGTTCAGCCATTTCATGCATATTTCTATGTAATGTTTCAGGATGTTTTAGGGGGTTTTTGGGGAAGTTTATTAGAGTTATGTTTATGTATGATTGGTCCCTCATTGGAGTCCACCCGTGTAGGTTCGGACCCGAGGAACCGAGGACCTCAGCAGTGAGATAGCTGCTTCAGAGTCTGTAGAGCTTCAGCCAGAGGTGAGTGGAATGAACCTTAAGTTTTTAAATAAATGAAATATAACTTTTTGGAGCATGTTCATGCATCATATATGCCATGTGATATTTTAGGTTGTTTGCATTAGTATTCACGAATATGTTGCATTGCATAATATGATGTGGATGCGGATTGGCTATTGGATGATCCTCTAGTCCTCCTATGGTATGATATGATGATGATACGGTATGGATTGCCAGTGAGGCCCATTCTACGCCCCTGGACTATGTTAAGAGAAAGACCAGTGAGGCCCATTCTACGCCCCTGGCATATTGGAATGTTATGTTATGTTATGTATGTAAGAGAAAGACCAGTGAGGCCCATTCTACGCCCCTGGCACGATTGGGCTATGTTGAGGACTATAGGTGACAATACCATCCTTATGTGATATGTTTGTGATGTGTTGCATTTCATGGAAGCATGAAATATTTAATATATGTTTTTCTCTATTCTGCTCACTGGGCTTTATAGCTCACCCCTCTCCCCTAACCCCAGATGTGCAGGTACAGGGTAGACCAGGAGGTTAGCCAGAGTTTGCAGTGATGTTATGTAATAGTTAGATTGTGGACATGAAAATTGTATTATGATGTAATGTAAAAGAGTTTTAAGTTATGTTATGTAATTTGAATATTGAGGATAGAGTTGTGCTTGACCAATACAGATTGTTAATCCCACTTGTATGTACATGGTCTTTATGATATGAGATATGAGGTTATGTTTCAACCAAGCTTATGTATGATGAGATACCCCATTGGAGCATTTGATGAGGGTCCCAGTGGAGGTTTATGTTATGTTTATGTTTATGTACAGGTTGAGCTTGGTTGTTATATGAAAATGTTTACAGGTTTATGAGTATTGTTGATCATGTATGGGATTAAGCAGGATTACAGGTTATGTCAGGCTTGCTACGGTTCCCGGCGGCCTTATGCCGATCTGGATCCTAGCGCCGGTAGCGGTCCGGATTTCCGGGCTGTTACAGAATGGTATCAGAGCCCTAGGTTCATATGATCGGACCTAGAGTGTCGGGCTCATAGAGGTATAGAAGGTCAAGCACAATAGGAAAGGTCATGTCCACTAGGATAGGATGTAGAGTCCTGTCTTGAATGATGATGTGATATGCCATGATTATATACATGTGCATAAATGATATGCTATGCTATGTGATGTTTGTGATGAGGATTCATGTGTGCCCACATGAACCATATGATGCTGATGTTTGTGCTATGTGTGGTTTTTCAGAAGACAGGATGAGAGGAACTCGTCGATCTGCAAGATTGACTGGAGTGCCACCTGAGGATGAGGGCATGAGCGCCCGTCCTCCAGCATTGCCTAGTGTAATACCCGGCTAGACTCCGGTATCGGAATCCCTACCGTCCGGTGGGACCTCGGATGTCGGAAACCTCTAGAAGGGTAAAACCATGATTTTATGAAATGTTTTCATATTTTTAAGTAAGAATTAAATGAGTTTTTGCATGAAAAATCTTTGGAGGAAAACCCAGGTTCGGCCGCCGAACTTTGAGGTTCGGCCGCCGAACATGCATGCTTTCGGAGGGACTTTAGGCGCCCGAAAGTTTTGAGTGAGGGAAATGCAGGTTCGGCCGCCGAACTCCAAGTTCGGCCGCCGAACCTTGCATGCATGCGGAGGCACCTTCGGCCCCCGAACGTGGCCTGGCCAGCCACTATAAAAGGGACCCTTAGCCGAAATGGGCGAGGTTTTCTCCCATTTTCGGCCACAACAAGCTTCCGATCTCCCTCTCCTCAAATCTTGTGTTCTTTCACTAGATCTCCTCCATCTTTCTTGAGTTTTAAACCCACATTGCAAGTTTTAAGCTTTAAAGGCAAGTTTTGGAGTTTTGGAAACTCAAGAGCTCTCGTGCTTGGATCTCCGAGTTGAGTCGTCTCTTCCTCGATCTTCAAGAGGTAAGAGCCGATCTTAAGCTCAATGTATGTTTCAAATGAGTTTCATGAAGTTTTAAGGGGTAGAGAAGCATGTTAGAGTTAATTGAGCATATGTTAGGTTTATGTGATTTTTGAACAATGTGGCTTGCTTGATGTGTGTTTGAAGTGTTGTAGTTGGGGCATATGTTTGTATGAGGCCCCTAGGAACTGGTATGATGTGTATGCATGAGTAGAATCAAGTTTATGCAGGTTTTGTGGCGTTTTGGAGGCTGTGGACACAAGGGAGCCAAGTTTCTGCCCTTCGGCAGAAACTCAGGTTCGGCCGCCGAAGTGACTTTCGGCCGCCGAACCCCCTTGTGGAGGCAGTTTCGGCTGCCGAAGCCTGCCCCCGAAACTCAAGGTTCGTCTCTGTCTGGGAGGTTCGGCCGCCGAAAGTGCCGCCGAACCTGCATGACTTTCGGCTGCAGAGGGACTTTCGGCCGCCGAACCTGCCGCCGAAAGTGCCCTGTTCAGCCATTTCTTGCATGTTTTCATGTGATGTTTTCAGGATGTTTTAGGGGGTTTTTGGGGAGCTTTTCAGAGTCACGCTCATGTATGTTTGGTGCCTCATTTGAGTCCACCTGTGTAGGTTCGGACCCGAGGAACCGAGACCCCCGGTTGTGAGATAGTTGTTCAGAGTTCGTTGTCAAGCTTCAGTTACCAGGTGAGTGGAACAACCCCTTAAGTTTTAAAGTAATTGAATAAATGAATGAATCATAAAGCATTGCCCATGCATCATTATGCCATGCAATATTAGGTTGCTTGCATTAGAATGCACGAATATGTTGCATTGCATAATTTGTTGTTGATGTGGATGAACATTGAATGATCCATTAGCCCTCGTATGACATGATAGCATATGTGAGTCCAGGTGTGCCTGCTACGGCTCTACGCCCCTGGCACTATGATTGATGATGGAAGTCCGGGTGTGCCTGCTACGGCTCTACGCCCCCGGCATGTATAAGTAAGAAGGATAGGGGCTAAATGGTGACAAGTTCATCCTTGTTGTGAAATGTTTGTGTTATGACGCATACATGAAAGCATGAATAAGAATAAGAATGAAAATAAAAGTTATTTGATAATAAAAATAAAAATGAATAATAACGTACCTAAAAATGGAGGAATTAAAACAAATGTTTTTAGTTTCCGCTCACTGGGCTTTTAGCTCACCCCACTCCCATTATCCCCAGAGTTGCAGATACAGGAGAGATCAAGAAGTCGGCTAGAGTGAAGTCAAGTCATATGTATGTAATAGCTAGAGTATGTGGACATGACATATGATAAGAATGTAATGTAAAGTTTGAACCGTTATGTTTATGTAACTATGTTATTGAGGATAGATTTGTGCTTGACCATAGTATATGTTAATCCCTTGGTATGTACATGATCTTATTATATGATGTGTATGTGAACCAACTCAACACAGATTTTATATTGCCATTGAGGCTTTGATGAAATCCCACAGAGGGATTAATGTTTATGTATATGATGAATACAGTGCATGCACAGGTTGAGTTTGGTGTATGAAGAAAAAGAAAAGTTTTAATTCTTAAGTATGTTTGTTGATCATCTATGGGATTAAACAGGTATACAGGATGTATGTAGGCTTGCTACGGGTCCCGGCGGCCTTAAGCCGATCTGGACCCTAGCGCCGGTAACGGGTCGGTTTTCCGGGTCGTTACAGAGTGGTATCAGAGCCCTAGGTTCATATGATCGGACCTAGAGTGTCGGGCTCATAGATGTTCTAGAAGGTCAAGCACACTAGGAAAATCATGTCCACTAGGATAGGATGTAGAGTCCTGTCAATATGATGATATGATATGCCATGATGATATGCATGTGCATAAATGCTATGATGTGATGCTATGTATGTGATGAGGGTTCATGTGTTTCCACATGAGCCATATGATGCTAATGATTGTTTATACTATGTGCTGTTTTTTAGAAGATAGAATGAGAGGAACTCGTCGATCTGCACGATTGACTAGAGTGCCACCTCAGGACGAGGGCACTGATGCCCGTCCTCCAACATTGCCTAGGGCAATGTCCAGTAGGTCCAACAGAGACAGAGTAGCTAGAGACCCTAGAAGGTCTTTAGATCTGGGAAGAAGCAGATCAGTAAGGGGAACAGTGCAGGGAGGAATGTCTGAGGATATGGAAGTAGACCAGAGGAGGGATGGCAGTCTCGGTGTGAGCATGCCGGAAGAGGGCATGGGAGAATCAGAAGGAGGCACTCAGGCCTCGAGTTATGTCCAGCCACATCACTACCCACCCTATTCACACCATCCAGGGTATTCGATGGGAGGTACATCGGATTACCCCAGTTTTAGCCCTTATCCTTCACATATGCCATACCCACCTTACTACCCACCATACTCTCAGTACCCCATGTACCCACCTCCACCTCCCTTTACCAGTACAGCAAACCCTACCCCAGGGGATGTTGTACCTCCACCACCACCAGTATCTACTGTCCCGGAAACACAAGTACCCAAACCTACCTCATCTGGAGGGAGCAAGGTCAAGATGACCGATTATATGAAGCTGGGTGCTCCCCAGTTTGAAACCGGTGATGATCCGTTCGTGTATTTGGAGCGGGTCAAGGCAATTACAGATGAGATAGGGGCTGATGACAGTAGAGCCATTCAGATGGCCGGGTTCACTCTTAAGTGCAAGAAGGCACGGGAGTGGTTCAAGAATTATGTGAACCCGAGAGTGGACAGCATGAATTGGGAAGAGTTTTCAAACGAGTTTGCAGGATGGGCTTTCCCTGATAGTTCAAGGGAATTGAAGATGATAGAATTCGAGCAGTTGAGGCAAACTGATGACATGAGTATAGACGAGTACACAGACAGGTTCCTGGAGTTGTTGCCATATGCTGGGCTGAATTTGGACACAGATCAAAAGAAGTCAAGGAGATATATTATGAGGCTGCACTCCAGGTATTCCTCTTTGGTACAGTCAGCAGAGAGAGAGAGTTTCCATGCCATAGTGGATATGGCTAGGAGAATGGAGGCTAGTGCTATCGTTGAGGGGAAGGTAAAACAGTCAGTGGCACAGTCTTCTGGTTCCAAGACCCCAGGTGGGGAAAGGGTAGACTCTTCTTCTCTGAGTACAGCAGTTGCAGGCAATAAGAAGTGGGACAGAGGCCACAGAAAATCTAAGAAGAATAAGTTCTGGAACAAGATCAAGTCAGGTCTGGGTTTAGGCAGTGGCTCAAGCTCTGGCGCAGAGGTTACAGCATGTATGAGATGTGGGAGACCACACAAGGGAGTATGTCTGGCAGGGACAAACACATGTTTCAGATGCGGACAGGCGGGTCATTTGGCTCGAGACTGTCCTAGAGGAGCCTTTACAGCACCGTCTCAGCAGACAACCTCCGGCAGTGTGGTGCAGCCAGTAGCTCCAGCCGCAACACAGGCCAGTGGCAGAGGCAGAGAGAGAGGGTCAGCCTCTTCATCAGCAGGATACAGAGGTGAAGGTCCATCAGCTCCGGCACGGATCTTCACAATGACTCAGCAGGAGGCCAACACATCCAACACCGTGGTGGCAGGTAATCTCATCATTGGTTGTTCAGATGTGTATGCCTTAATGGACCCGGGTGCATCTCATTCTTTTATTGCTCCGAGAGTCGTGGAGAGGGTAGGATTGATGGTCTCTGGGTTAGAGTGTCCCCTATGGGTCAGTGGACCCAAGTGTGACCCGTCAGTGGCAGAGGCAGTCTGCCAATGTAGTCCAGTTTTCATAGAGGGAAGATGCCTTTCCGCCGACCTCGTGGTTCTAGATTTGACAGATTTTGACGTCATTCTAGGGATGGATTGGTTATCGACCCATGGTGCTACCTTGGACTGTAGAGACAAGGTAGTCAGATTCAGAGATCAGGATGGGTCAGAGGTCGTCTTCAGAGGAGACAAGAGGGGTACACCTAGAGGTCTGATCTCAGCTCTTCAGGCTCGTAGGTTGCTTAGGAGGGGATGTCAGGGGTTTCTAGCTCATGTGAGGGAGTTAGATAGTTATGTCAGAGAGCCCGCCTCAGTGCCTGTGGTAAGTGAGTTCTTAGATGTTTTCCCAGACGAGCTTCCAGGACTACCACCTGCAAGGGAGATAGAGTTTGAAATAGAGCTGATGCCTGGAACTAGGCCTATCTCTATCCCTCCCTACAGGATGGCGCCAGCAGAGTTGAAAGAGCTAAAGGAACAGTTGCAAGAACTGGTGGACAAGGGTTTCATCCGACCGAGTACCTCACCTTGGGGTGCTCCAGTGCTCTTTGTAAAGAAAAAGGATGGATCCCTTAGGCTTTGTATCGACTACAGACAGTTGAACAAAGCCACCATCAAGAACAAGTACCCTTTGCCGAGGATCGACGATCTATTCGACCAGCTAGCAGGAGCAGGTTGTTTCTCCAAAATAGATCTGAGATCAGGGTACCATCAGTTGAGGATAAGGAATGAAGATGTACCGAAGACAGCTTTCAGGACCAGGTATGGGCACTATGAGTTCCTTGTGATGCCGTTTGGGTTGACCAACGCCCCTGCAGCATTCATGGACCTCATGAACAGAGTATTCAGTCAGTATCTGGATCACTTCGTTATTGTCTTCATAGACGATATCTTAGTGTATTCCAGAAATGCAGAGGAGCATGCCCATCACCTGAGGATAGTTTTGCAGACCTTGAGAGAGCATGGCTTGTATGCCAAGTTCTCCAAGTGTGAGTTTTGGCTTAGGAGCATTTCATTCTTGGGGCACATTGTGTCAGAACAGGGTATTGAAGTAGACCCCAAGAAGGTAGAGGCTGTAGCTAACTGGCCTAGACCCACCACAGTGACCGAGATCAAAAGTTTTTTGGGTTTAGCAGGTTACTACAGGAGGTTCGTTCAGGACTTCTCAAAGATTGCTGCTCCTATGACCAAATTGACAAAGAAGAATCAGAAGTTTATATGGACCGATCAGTGTGAGGAAAGCTTTGAGGAGCTTAAGAGGAGGTTGACTTCAGCACCGGTGTTAGCTCTGCCAAAAGGTGATGATGACTTCTCAGTATATTGTGATGCGTCCCGTGTGGGACTAGGTTGTGTGCTAATGCAAAATGAGAGGGTGATCGCTTATGCTTCTAGGCAGTTGAAGAAGCATGAGCTGAATTACCCCACACATGACCTTGAGATGGCAGCAGTGATCTTTGCACTCAAGATGTGGAGGCATTACCTTTATGGGGTAAAGTGTGAGATCTTCACAGATCATAAGAGCTTGCAGTACATCCTGAGTCAGAGAGAACTGAACTTGAGGCAGAGGAGATGGGTAGAGCTGTTGAGTGACTACGATTGCAAGATTCAGTACCATCCGGGTAAGGCGAATGTTGTGGCAGACGCCCTAAGCCGGAAATCACTCGGCAGTCTATCCCACATTTCAGCAGAGAGGAGGCCGGTGGTGAAGGAGTTCCACAGACTTATGAGTGAGGGATTACAGTTGGAGTTGTCTGGCACAGGTGCTTTGATTGCACAGATGAAGGTAACACCAGTGTTTCTGGAGCAGGTGGCTCAGAAACAGCATGAGGACCCAGAGTTAGTGAAGATTGCCAGGACGGTTCAGTCAGGCAAAGATAGTGAGTTCAGATTTGATGATAAGGGGATCCTCCGCTACGGGAACAGATTATGTGTGCCAGATGACATTGGTCTGAAGGGAGATATTATGGGGGAAGCCCATAATACCAGGTATAGTGTTCACCCTGGAGCCACCAAGATGTATCAGGATCTGAAGAGAGTGTATTGGTGGCCAGCTATGAAGAAGGACGTGGCACTGTTCGTGTCAGCCTGCGATGTGTGTCAGAGGGTGAAACTAGAGCATCAGAAGCCGGCTGGAATGCTTAACCCGCTACCTATTCCAGAATGGAAATGGGAGAACATAGCTATGGACTTCGTAGTGGGGTTACCGGCAACATCCAACAGACTAGACTCCATATGGGTGATTGTGGACAGACTCACCAAATCTGCTCACTTCATTCCAGTTAGGAGCAACTACTCTGTGGATAAGTTAGCGCAGGTTTATGTGGATGAAGTCGTCAGACTACATGGGGTCCCGGTATCTATAGTGTCAGATAGAGGGCCCCAGTTCACCTCCAGGTTTTGGCGGAGTCTGCAGAGTGCTATGGGTACCAGGTTAGATTTCAGTACTGCCTTCCACCCCCAGACCGATGGACAGTCAGAGAGGACCATCCAGACCGTAGAAGATATGCTCAGAATGTGCGTGCTAGATTTTGGCGGTTCTTGGAAGCAACATCTACCTTTGGTGGAGTTTGCCTACAATAACAGCTATCATGCTAGCATAGGGATGACTCCGTATGAAGCTTTATATGGGAGGAAGTGCAGGTCACCCGTTTGCTGGGAAGAGGTAGGAGAGAGGTCCTTAGCAGGGCCTGAGCTTGTAGAGATTACCAGCAGGGTGGTGCCCATGATCAGAGAAAGGATAAAGACTGCCACCAGCAGGCAGAAAAGTTATGCAGACATCCGCAGGAAACAGGTAGAATTTCAGGAGGGGGATCTAGTATTGCTCAAGGTGTCTCCGATGAAAGGGGTGGTTCGGTTTGGTAAGAAGGGTAAGCTAGCTCCGCGGTACATTGGACCCTTTGAAGTCCTGCAAAGGATTGGGAATGTATCGTACAAGCTGGACTTGCCTGCTTCTATGGAGAGAATCCATCCGGTTTTCCATGTCTCCATGTTGAGGAAGTTCGTGTCAGATCCGGGCAAGGTTCTTAGTGAGCCTGATATGGAGATCCATGAGGATCTCACCTATGTAGAACAGCCAGTGCGGATCCTAGACACTCAGATCAGAAAGTTGAGGAACAAGGAAATCCCGATGGTAAAGGTCCTTTGGAACCACCACAACTTAGAGGAATGCACATGGGAGACACGGGAGTCCATGCTCCAGCAGTACCCCCATCTGTTTTGAGGTGAGTGTTAGTTGTTCTATGTGTTGCATGTATGTTATGATTGATGCCATGCTTTATATGTTAGTTGAGAAACATTCGGGGACGAATGTTCTTAAGGGGGGGAGAATGTAATACCCGGCTAGACTCCGGTATCGGAATCCCTACCGTCCGGTGGGACCTCGGATGTCGGAAACCTCTAGAAGGGTAAAACCATGATTTTATGAAATGTTTTCATATTTTTAAGTAAGAATTAAATGAGTTTTTGCATGAAAAATCTTTGGAGGAAAACCCAGGTTCGGCCGCCGAACTTTGAGGTTCGGCCGCCGAACATGCATGCTTTCGGAGGGACTTTAGGCGCCCAAAAGTTTTGAGTGAGGGAAATGCAGGTTCGGCCGCCGAACTCCAAGTTCGGCCGCCGAACCTTGCATGCATGCGGAGGCACCTTCGGCCCCCGAACGTGGCCTGGCCAGCCACTATAAAAGGGACCCTTAACCGAAATGGGCGAGGTTTTCTCCCATTTTCGGCCACAACAAGCTTCCGATCTCCCTCTCCTCAAATCTTGTGTTCTTTCACTAGATCTCCTCCATCTTTCTTGAGTTTTAAACCCACATTGCAAGTTTTAAGCTTTAAAGGCAAGTTTTGGAGCTTTGGAAACTCAGGAGCTCTCGTGCTTGGATCTCCGAGTTGAGTCGTCTCTTCCTCGATCTTCAAGAGGTAAGAGCCGATCTTAAGCTCAATGTATGTTTCAAATGAGTTTCATGAAGTTTTAAGGGGTAGAGAAGCATGTTAGAGTTAATTGAGCATATGTTAGGTTTATGTGATTTTTGAACAATGTGGCTTGCTTGATGTGTGTTTGAAGTGTTGTAGTTGGGGCATATGTTTGTATGAGGCCCCTAGGAACTGGTATGATGTGTATGCATGAGTAGAATCAAGTTTATGCAGGTTTTGTGGCGTTTTGGAGGCTGTGGACACAAGGGAGCCAAGTTTCTGCCCTTCGGCAGAAACTCAGGTTCGGCCGCCGAAGTGACTTTCGGCCGCCGAACCCCCTTGTGGAGGCAGTTTCGGCTGCCGAAGCCTG
This sequence comes from Manihot esculenta, assembly GCF_001659605.2. Lineage (NCBI taxonomy): Eukaryota > Viridiplantae > Streptophyta > Magnoliopsida > Malpighiales > Euphorbiaceae > Manihot > Manihot esculenta. The sequence continues at coordinate 5,531,443 of NC_035167.2, read as the reverse complement.
CCCCCGAAACTCAAGGTTCGTCTCTGTCTGGGAGGTTCGGCCGCCGAAAGTGCCGCCGAACCTGCATGACTTTCGGCTGCAGAGGGACTTTCGGCCGCCGAACCTGCCGCCGAAAGTGCCCTGTTCAGCCATTTCTTGCATGTTTTCATGTGATGTTTTCAGGATGTTTTAGGGGGTTTTTGGGGAGCTTTTCAGAGTCACGCTCATGTATGTTTGGTGCCTCATTTGAGTCCACCTGTGTAGGTTCGGACCCGAGGAACCGAGACCCCCGGTTGTGAGATAGTTGTTCAGAGTTCGTTGTCAAGCTTCAGTTACCAGGTGAGTGGAACAACCCCTTAAGTTTTAAAGTAATTGAATAAATGAATGAATCATAAAGCATTGCCCATGCATCATTATGCCATGCAATATTAGGTTGCTTGCATTAGAATGCACGAATATGTTGCATTGCATAATTTGTTGTTGATGTGGATGAACATTGAATGATCCATTAGCCCTCGTATGACATGATAGCCTATGTGAGTCCAGGTGTGCCTGCTACGGCTCTACGCCCCTGGCACTATGATTGATGATGGAAGTCCGGGTGTGCCTGCTACGGCTCTACGCCCCCGGCATGTATAAGTAAGAAGGATAGGGGCTAAATAGTGACAAGTTCATCCTTGTTGTGAAATGTTTGTGTTATGACGCATACATGAAAGCATGAATAAGAATAAGAATGAAAATAAAAGTTATTTGATAATAAAAATAAAAATGAATAATAACGTACCTAAAAATGGAGGAATTAAAACAAATGTTTTTAGTTTCCGCTCACTGGGCTTTTAGCTCACCCCACTCCCATTATCCCCAGAGTTGCAGGTACAGGAGAGATCAAGAAGTCGGCTAGAGTGAAGTCAAGTCATATGTATGTAATAGCTAGAGTATGTGGACATGACATATGATAAGAATGTAATGTAAAGTTTGAACCGTTATGTTTATGTAACTATGTTATTGAGGATAGATTTGTGCTTGACCATAGTATATGTTAATCCCTTGGTATGTACATGATCTTATTATATGATGTGTATGTGAACCAACTCAACACAGATTTTATATTGCCATTGAGGCTTTGATGAAATCCCACAGAGGGATTAATGTTTATGTATATGATGAATACAGTGCATGCACAGGTTGAGTTTGGTGTATGAAGAAAAAGAAAAGTTTTAATTCTTAAGTATGTTTGTTGATCATGTATGGGATTAAACAGGTATACAGGATGTATGTAGGCTTGCTACGGGTCCCGGCGGCCTTAAGCCGATCTGGATCCTAGCGCCGGTAACGGGTCGGTTTTCCGGGTCGTTACACCTAGGGCAATGTCTAGCAGGTCCAACAGGGACCGAGCAATGAGAGACCCTAGAAGGTCTTTGGATTTGGACAGAAGCAGATCTGTGAGGGGAACTGTACAAGGGAGAATGTCAGTGGATGTGGAGGACAGTGTGGATGTAGAGCAGAGGAGGGATGGCAGTTTGGGGGTTAGTATGTCAGAAGAGGGAATGGGAGAGTCCCAAGGAGGCACTCAGGCCTCGGGATTTGTTCAGCCACCCCACTACCCACATTTCTCGCAACACCCCGGGTATTCGATGGGAGGCACGTCGGATTACCCTAGTTTTAGCCCTTACCCCACACAGATGCCACACCCACCATACTACCCACCATACCCACAGTATCCTATGTATCCACCACCACCCTATCACCCAAATCCAGAAAACCCTACCACAGAAAATGTTGCCCCACCTCCACCACCTACAGAACCAGCAGCCCCAGTTACTCAACCTCCTAACCCTAGCTCATCCAGAGGGAGCAAGGTCAAGATGACCGACTACATGAAGCTGGGTGCTCCCCAATATGATAATGGTGATGACCCATTTGTGTATCTGGAAAGGGTCAAAATGATAACAGACGAGATAGGGGCGGACGACAGTAGAGCCATTCAGATGGCTGGGTTCACCCTAAAATGCAAGAAGGCCCGTGAGTGGTTCAAGAACTACATCAAACCGAGGGTGGACAGTCTTCCATGGGAGGATTTCGCAAATGAGTTTGCAGGATGGGCTTTCCCTAATAGTTCAAGGGAATTGAAGATAATAGAATTCGAGCAGTTGAGGTAGACTGATGACATGAGTGTAGATGAATATACTGACAGGTTTATGGAGTTGCTGCCATTTGCTGGGCAGGACCTTAGCACAGACCAGAAGAAGTCGAGGAGGTATATCATGAAGCTCCATCCCAGGTATTCCTCCTTGGTACAGTCAGCAGATAGAGAGAGTTTTCACACCATAGTCGATATGGCTAGGAGAATGGAGGCTAGTGCTATCATCGAGGGAAAAGTCAAGCAGTCAGTGGCACAGCCTTCCGGTTCCAAAACCCCAGGTAGGGGAAAAGTGGATCCTTCTTCCTTAAGTTCAGGTAGTAAGAGGTGGAGCAGTACCACCAAGAAGCAGAAGAAGAACAAGTTCTGGAGCAAGATCAAGTCAGGTCTGGGTTTTGGAGGTGGCTCGAGCTCAGGTGCAGACAATGTAGCATGTGTGAAGTGTGGTAAGCCACACAGGGGAGTGTGCCTCTATGGGTCCAGAGCCTGCTTCAGATGTGGGCAAGAGGGACATATGGCTCGGGATTGTCCTAGAGCAGCTGTTATGGCACAGTCCCAGCAGACAGGTTCAGGCAGTGTAGCTCAGCCAGTAGCTCCAGCACCAACTCAAGCCAGCGGCAGAGGTAGAGGGAGAGGAGCAGCCTCTTCTTCAGCGGGTTTCAGAGGTGAAGGTCCGTCAGCTCCAGCGAGGATCTTCACAATGACACAGCAAGAGGCGAACACATCCAACACCGTGGTGGCAGGTAATCTCATCATTGGTTGTTCTGATGTGTATGCATTGATGGACCCTGGTGCATCTCATTCTTTCATCGCTCCGAGAGCCGTGCTGAGGTTAGGGTTGATGGTCTCTGAGTTAGAGTGTCCCCTCTGGGTCAGTGGACCTAAGTGTGACCCGTCAGTGGCAGAGTCAGTCTGCCAATGTAGTCCAGTTTTTGTGGAGGGAAGATGCATGTCCGCCGACCTTGTGGTTCTAGAGTTGACTGATTTTGACGTCATTCTAGGGATGGACTGGTTATCTACCCATGGTGCTACCTTGGACTGCAGGGATAAGGTAGTTAAGTTCAGATGTCAGGATGGGTCAGAAGTCGTCTTCAGAGGAGACAAAAGGGGTACGCCTAGAGGTATGATATCGGCCCTACAGGCTCGTAGGCTGCTCAGGAGGGGTTGTCAGGGTTATCTAGCTCACGTGAGAGAGCTAGACAGTCAGGTTGGAGAGCCCGCCTCAGTGCCAGTGGTCAGAGAGTTCTTAGACGTGTTCCCAGACGAGCTTCCAGGTTTACCACCTGCTAGGGAGATAGAGTTCGAGATAGAGTTAATGCCTGGAACGAGACCGATCTCTATCCCTCCCTACAGGATGGCCCCAGCTGAGTTGAAAGAGTTGAAAGAACAGTTGCAAGATCTAGTAGACAAGGGCTTCATCCGACCGAGTACCTCACCTTGGGGTGCTCCAGTACTCTTTGTAAAGAAGAAGGATGGATCCCTTAGACTTTGTATCGACTACAGACAGTTGAACAAAGTCACTACTAAGAATAAGTACCCATTGCCAAGGATCGACGATCTATTCGACTAGCTAGCAGGAGCGGGTTGTTTCTCCAAGATAGATCTGAGATCAGGGTACCATCAGCTGAGAATAAGGGAAGAAGACACACCAAAGACAGCCTTCAGGACCAGATATGGGCACTATGAGTTCCTTGTGATGCCGTTCGGGTTAACTAACGCCCCTGCAGCATTCATGGACCTCATGAACAGAGTGTTTAGCCAGTACCTGGATCACTTCGTTATTGTCTTCATAGATGATATCTTAGTGTATTCCAGGAATGCAGAGGAGCATGCCCATCATCTGAGGATAGTTCTGCAGACCTTGAGGGAACATGGCTTGTATGCCAAGTTCTCCAAGTGTGAATTCTGGTTGAGGAGCATCTCGTTCTTGGGGCATGTAGTGTCAGAGAATGGGATTGAAGTAGACCCCAAGAAGATAGAAGCTGTGACTAACTGGCCTAGACCCACCACAGTGACTGAGATCAGAAGTTTCTTGGGTTTGGCTGGTTATTACAGGAGGTTCGTTCAGGACTTCTCAAAGATTGCAGCTCCTCTAACCAGATTGACCAGGAAGAATCAGAAGTTTCTGTGGACCGACCAGTGCGAGGAGAGTTTTGAAGAGCTCAAGAAGAGGTTGACTTCAGCACCAGTTTTAGCTCTGCCGGCTAGTGATGAAGACTTTACAGTCTTTTGTGATGCGTCCCGTGTGGGACTGGGTTGTGTGCTTATGCAGAATGAGAGGGTGATTGCTTATGCTTCTAGGCAGCTGAAGAAGCATGAGTTGAATTACCCCACACATGACCTTGAGATGGCAGCAGTAATCTTTGCACTCAAGATGTGGAGGCACTACCTCTACGGGGTTAAATGTGAGATCTTTACGGATCATAAGAGCCTGCAATACATCTTGAGTCAAAGAGATTTGAATTTGAGACAGAGGAGGTGGGTAGAGCTGCTGAGTGACTATGATTGCAAGATTCAGTATCATCCGGGTAAGGCGAATGTTGTGGCAGACGCCCTAAGCCGGAAGTCACTAGGCAGTCTATCCCACATCACGGCAGAGAGGAGACCAGTGGTGAAGGAGTTTTACAAGCTCATTGAGGAAGGTCTACAGTTGGAGTTATCTGGTACAGGTGCCTTGGTTGCTCAGATGAAAGTGACACCCGTGTTTCTGGAGCAGGTGGCTCAGAAACAACATGAGGACCCAGAGTTAGTAAAGATTGCCAGGACTGTTCAGTCGGGCAAAGACAGCGAGTTCAGATTCGACAACAAGGGGATCCTCCGCTATGGGAATAGATTATGTGTACCAGATGACATAGGGCTAAAAGGAGACATTATGAGAGAGGCTCATAATGCAAGATACAGCATTCACCCCGGAGCCACCAAGATGTATCAAGATCTGAAGAAAGTTTATTGGTGGCCAGCTATGAAGAGAGAAGTGGCACAGTTTGTGTCAGCCTGCGAAATATGTCAGAGGGTGAAGCTGAAACATCAGAAGCCGGCTGGAATGCTTAACCCGCTACCTATTCCAGAGTGGAAATGGGAGAATATAGCTATGGACTTCGTAGTGGGGTTACCGGCGACGTCCAACAGATTGGACTCCATATGGGTGATTGTGGACAGACTCACCAAATCTGCTCACTTCATCCCTGTCAGGAGTGGCTATTCTGTGGACAAGTTGGCGCAGGCGTATGTTGATGAGATTGTCAGACTGCATGGGGTCCCGGTATCTATAGTGTCAGATAGAGGGCCCCAGTTCACCTCCAGGTTTTGGCGGAGTCTGCAGAGTGCTATGGGTACTAGGTTGGATTTCAGCACTGCCTTCCATCCACAGACAGACGGACAGTCAGAGAGGACCATCCAGACCATAGAAGATATGCTAAGGATGTGTGTGCTGGACTTTGGCGGTTCTTGGAGGCAACATCTACCTTTAGTAGAGTTTGCTTACAATAACAGCCATCATGCTAGCATCGGGATGGCTCCATATGAAGCTTTATATGGGAGGAAGTGCAGGTCACCTGTTTGCTGGGAGGAAGTTGGAGAAACGGCCTTGGCAGGGCCTGAGCTAGTAGAGATCACCAGCAGGGTGGTACCCTTAATCAGAGAAAGAATTAAGACGGCTGCAAGCAGACAGAAGAGTTATGCAGACATCCGCAGAAGGCTAGTAGAGTTTCAGGAGGGGGATCTGGTATTGCTTAAGGTGTCTCCAATGAAAGGAGTGGTTCGGTTCGGGAAGAAAGGTAAGCTGGCTCCGCGGTACATCGGACCCTTTGAAGTCTTACAAAAGATTGGGAATGTATCGTACAAGCTGGATTTACCTGCTTCTATGGCAAGAATCCACCCGGTTTTCCATGTTTCTATGTTGAGAAAATTCGTGTCAGATCCGGGCAAGGTTCTTAGTGAGCCTGACGTGGAGATCCAAGAGGATCTAACCTATGTTGAGCAGCCAGTACGGATCTTAGACACCCAGATCAGAAAGTTAAGAAACAAGGAAATCCCGATGGTGAAAGTCCTGTGGAACCACCACAATTTGGAGGAATGTACCTGGGAGACACGGGAGTCCATGCTCCAGCAATATCCCCACCTCTTTTAAGGTTAGTCCCTATGTGTTTTATATGTATGTATGTATGTTATGTTGTTTGTTATGCTATGTACTAGTCGAGGAACATTCGGGGACGAATGTTCTTAAGGGGGGGAGAATGTAATACCCGGCTAGACTCCGGTATCGGGATCCCTACCGTCCGGTGGGATCTCGAACGTCGGAAATCTCTAGAAGGGTAAGAACATGTTTTATAAAATGTTTTCATGTATTTTAATGTTTTAAGTATGAAAGAAAATGAGTTTTTACATGAAAATAGCATTGGAGGAAAACCCAGGTTCGGCCGCCGAAAGGCAAGTTCGGCCGCCGAACATGCATGCGTTTTGGAGGCACGTTAGGCCCCCGAAAGCATAGGCGAGGGAAGTCCAGGTTCGGCCGCCGAAACTCACGTTCAGCCGCCGAACATTGCATGAATGCGGAGGCATGTTCGGCCCCCGAACGTGGCCTGGCCAGCCACCTATAAAAGGGGCACTTAGCCGAAATGGGCGAGCTTTCTCCCATTTTCGACCACAGCAAGCTTCCAACCTTCCCTTTGCAAATCTTGTGCTCTTCCTCCAAATCTCTTCCATTTTTCTTGAGTTTTAAACTCACATTGCAAGTTTTGAGCATTCAAACCAAGTTTTGGAGCTTTGGGAACTCAGGAGCTCATTTTCTTGGATCTCCGAGTTTAGGTCGTCTCTCTCTCGATCTTCAAGAGGTAAGAGCCGATCTTAAGCTCAATGTATGTTTTAAGTAAGTTTTAAGTTGATTTATGGGTAAAGATGCATGTTTAGGCTTATTGATGAGTTTATGGGTTTTGATGCTTTGATGAACAATGTAGCTTGTTTTTGTTGATGGAAGTGTTGTAGATGGGGTATATGATAGTTTGGGACCCCTAGGTGTGATGTATGTGAAGTATGCATGTTGTAGAGCAAGTTTTTGCATGATTTGAGCTTGGGAGGCGAAATGGGCATAAAAGAGCTGAGTTTCTGCCCTTTGGCAGAAACCAGGTTCGGCCGCCGAAGGGAGTTTCGGCCGCCGAACCCCCTTTGTGGAGGCAGCATTCGGCTGCCGAAGTTGCCCCCGAAAAGAGACTTTCGTCTCTGTCTGGGACTTTCGGCCGCCGAAGGTGCCGCCGAAAGTGCCCGACTTTCGGATCTGTCCAGGACTTTCGGCCGCCGAAGGTGCCGCCGAAAGTGCCCTGTTCAGCCATTTCATGCATATTTCTTTGTAATGTTTCAGGATGTTTTAGGGGGTTTTTGGGGAAGTTTATTAGAGTTATGTTTATGTATGATTGGTCCCTCATTGGAGTCCACCCGTGTAGGTTCGGACCCGAGGAACCGAGGACCTCAGCAGTGAGATAGCTGCTTCAGAGTCTGTAGAGCTTCAGCCAGAGGTGAGTGGAATGAACCTTAAGTTTTTAAATAAATGAAATATAACTTTTTGGAGCATGTTCATGCATCATATATGCCATGTGATATTTTAGGTTGTTTGCATTAGTATTCACGAATATGTTGCATTGCATAATATGATGTGGATGCGGATTGGCTATTGGATGATCCTCTAGTCCTCCTATGGTATGATATGATGATGATACGGTATGGATTGCCAGTGAGGCCCATTCTACGCCCCTGGACTATGTTAAGAGAAAGACCAGTGAGGCCCATTCTACGCCCCTGGCATATTGGAATGTTATGTTATGTTATGTATGTAAGAGAAAGACCAGTGAGGCCCATTCTACGCCCCTGGCACGATTGGGCTATGTTGAGGACTATAGGTGACAATACCATCCATATGTGATATGTTTGTGATGTGTTGCATTTCATGGAAGCATGAAATATTTAATATATGTTTTTCTCTATTCTGCTCACTGGGCTTTATAGCTCACCCCTCTCCCCTAACCCCAGATGTGCAGGTACAGGGTAGACCAGGAGGTTAGCCAGAGTTTGCAGTGATGTTATGTAATAGTTAGATTGTGGACATGAAAATTGTATTATGATGTAATGTAAAAGAGTTTTAAGTTATGTTATGTAATTTGAATATTGAGGATAGAGTTGTGCTTGACCAATACAGATTGTTAATCCCACTTGTATGTACATGGTCTTTATGATATGAGATATGAGGTTATGTTTCAACCAAGCTTATGTATGATGAGATACCCCATTGGAGCATTTGATGAGGGTCCCAGTGGAGGTTTATGTTATGTTTATGTTTATGTACAGGTTGAGCTTGGTTGTTATATGAAAATGTTTACAGGTTTATGAGTATTGTTGATCATGTATGGGATTAAGCAGGATTACAGGTTATGTCAGGCTTGCTACGGTTCCCGGCGGCCTTATGCCGATCTGGATCCTAGCGCCGGTAGCAGTCCGGATTTCCGGGCTGTTACATGTGCTGACTTGGTTAACCTATCAACTATCACCCATACTGCATTATGTCCACGCGAAGTACGAGGTAGCCCAGAAACAAAATCCATAGTAATGTGTTCCCACTTCCATTCCGGAATAGGGAGCGGTTGCAGCTTTCCTGTTGGATGTTGATGTTCTGCTTTAATCTGTTGGCAAACTAAGCATGTGTACACAAAGTCAGCTATTTCTTTCTTCATACCTGGCCACCAGTAATTTTCCTTAAGATCTCTATACATTTTTGTACTGCCTGGATGCATAGAGTAAGCAGAATAATGGGCTTCCTCCATAATTTCTCTCTTCAAGCTTTCCACTCTGGGTACACATAGTCTATCACCAACCACTAAAGTTCCATCCTCCCTTAGAGAAAAGTCGGTACGAGTGCCATCTCTTACTTCATTCCGGATCTTACTCAACTGCTCATCCTGATTTTGGGCTTCTCTGACTCTTTCTATCAAAACTGGTCGAACTTTGAGAGTTGCTAACAATGCTCCTACATCATCCACTGCTAGTTCTACCCTTAAGGATCTGATCTCTAGTAACAAAGGAAGCCAAACTGTTTTGAGATAAGCCAAATTACTAAAGGACTTGCGACTAAGGGCATCAGCTACCACATTAGCTTTACCTGGATGATATTCAATGGTACAGTCGTAGTCCTTAAGCAACTCAATCCACCGTCTCTGCCTTAAATTCAACTCCTTCTGTGTGAGAAGATACTTCAAACTCTTGTGATCTGTAAAAATCTGACAAGTCACGCCATAAAGATAATGCCTTCATGTCTTTAATGCAAACACAACTGCAGCTAATTCCAGATCATGGGTGGGATAACTTAATTCATGTGGTCTAAGCTGTCTAGAAGCATAAGCTATCACCTTCCCATGTTGCATGAGTACACAGCCTAAACCCTTGTGAGAAGCATCACTATACACCACAAATCCATCTGTACCTGAGGGTAAGGTAAGAACTGGGGCTGATGTGAGACATGTTTTAAGCTTCTCGAAACTCTCTTGACATTCATCTGTCCATTCAAACTTTGCATTCTTCCGAAGGAGTTTAGTCAATGGTGCTGCAATGATGGAGAAATCCTGAACAAAACGACGATAATACCCTGCTAAGCCCAGAAAACTTCTAACCTCTGTAACATTAGTTGGAGGATCCCAATTGACTACTGCTTCAATCTTCTTAGGATCAACCAAAACTCCATCTGCTGAGATAACATGTCCCAAGAAAACCACCCGATCAAGCCAAAACTCACATTTGCTCAATTTAGCATATAGTTGTTTATCTCTCAAAATCTGCAATACTATCCGTAAATGCTTCTCATGCTCTTCCTTGCTACGAGAATATACTAAAATGTCATCAATAAACACAATAACAAAGCTATCCAAGTAGGGTTTGAACACCCTATTCATGAGATCCATAAAAGCAGCGGGTGCATTAGTTAACCCGAAAGGCATAACGAGGAACTCATAATGCCCATAACGAGTTCTGAAGGCTGTCTTAGGTATTTCAGACTCCTTGATCTTCAATTGGTGATACCCAGACCGCAAATCAATCTTAGAGAATACTTTAGCACCTTGAAGCTGATCAAAAAGATCATCAATGCGGGGTAAAGGGTACTTATTTCGCACTGTGACTCGATTCAATTGTCTGTAGTCAATACACAACCTTAAGGAACCATCCTTCTTCTTCACAAATAGCACAGGGGCTCCCCAAGGTGAAACACTGGGTCTTATGAAACCTTTATCAAGTAGCTCCTGCAATTGTGCTTTTAACTCCTTCAATTCTACTGGGGCCATTCTGTATGGTGCCATAGAAATAGGAGCTGTACCTGGATTTAAATCAATAGAGAATTCAATCTCTCTATCTGGAGGCAACCCAGGAAGCTCTTCAGGAAATACATCAGGAAACTTGCTTACTACTGGTATATCTTCCAATTTAGGTCCCTCTAGGTTACTGTCCACCACATAGGCTAAGTATGCTTGACAACCCTTCCGAAGCATCTTCCTAGTAGTCATGGCAGAAATCACCTAAGAAGGAAGTAAACGCCTCTCCCCAAAGAAAGTGAACTTACACCCTTCTGGACTATTAAATACCACTGATTTCTCAAAGCAATCTATTGTGGCATGATGACGGGATAACCAGTCCATACCTAGGATGACATCCAGATCTTGTAGACACAAAGGAATTAGATCCACTAACAACTCATGGTCGCCCAACTTAACAACACAATCCCTATACACATATTCACATACAACAGAATCCCCAACTGGAGTACTCACAGCTAATCCACAGTCTAAAGGTTTTAATTCTCTATCAGCATGCTTAGAGAAGGATTGAGATACGAAAGAGTGGGTGGAACCAGGATCTATAAGAATGTGTGCATCTTTATCGAAAATAGTTAACATACCAGTCACCACCTCTGGAGATGCTCGTGCCTCCTGCTGTGTCACAGCAAAAACTCTGGCCTGAGTGCGAGGTCTGCCAGGTTGCATCGTTGGTCTAGACTGAGAAGATGAAGTAGCTCCACTGGCTCTGCTTGTGTTAGGCCCAACTTGTGCTGTAGGTACACCCTGTGTTGGTGTCACACCATACCTTAGATTCTGAGGCGCCACTGATCCTTGCTGAGAACCACTGTCTCTGGCTATCAGCAATGGACAATCTCTCTTAAAATGGCCCGAAGAACCACATTCAAAACAACCCCTATCGAACTTTCTGCACTCCCCAGCATGATGTTTACCGCAGGTGGCACATTGAGGAAAATGTCTCTTCCTTTGTTCAAACCCAGAATCATATCCTTGACCTTGTCCACGTTTCTGTGCCCCAAAGGAACTACCCGCTGGTTGTGCTACTGAGCTCTGACTGGACTGGGGTCGAGCAACCTGCTGCTCTGTGTTACCAAAGGAACCTCTACCACTACCACTATATCCAGCTTGCGACTGAAATGAACTGCTCCCTCTCTTAGTTGGTCTTTCTCTAAACCCCTGTGAGCCCTGCAAATGCTTTCTATTTATCTTCTGTTCATACTCTTTCTCTTCTTGCTTAACTTTTTCAACATTCAAAGCTGCTTCCACCAACTCTCTGAAGTTATTACCTCTGAACCAGGTCATAGATGATCTGATATTAACATGTAGACCCTGTCTGAATCTGTCACATTTTGCTTCCTCAGAAGGTAATATATCTGAAACAAAGCAATAAAGATCTTCAAACTTGTCAACATATTCTCGTATTGAGAGGCTTCCCTGAAACAACCTGAAAAAGGCATCCTGTTTTCCTTTCCTGTAACTTTCTGACAAATATTCCTGGCGAAATTCATGTATAAATTGATCCCAAGTCAGTCTGACTCCATGTCTACGATGAATGCCATCAAACCAAGCATCAGCCTTACCCTGAAGTAAACCATGTACATTTTCCACCTTCTCTGGATCAGTCAACTTCATTAATTCAAACACTTTTAGCATTTTCTTTAACCATTTATCTGCAATGTCAGCATCAGAGGAACCCTCAAAATCATAAGCTCCCAAACGTCTAGCACGATCCACTATCTCCCACGGATCTCTAGGCTTGGCTGTAACAGCTGCTGTAACTACTTGTGCCACAAAAGCACCCAAGTCTGCATTTATCTGGAAAGGATGGGCTGGTGCTACAGGTGGAACAAAAGGTGGAGCTGCAGGTGCAACAGGAGGTGCAACTGCAGGTGCCGAGGAAGGCGATGGTGTAGTCGGATATGCCCCTGATTCAACACCATGAGAGACAGATTCTCCATGTCCTTCTCGGCTCTCAGATAACTCATGATCTGCCACCCCTTCAAGAGGCGGAGGTGCAACCGTAGGATCCCTAGGAGGTCGACCAATATCAGCTAATCTAGCTGTACGAACACCACGGCCCCGACTTCTATTACCTACTCTGGGCGGCATTGTCCTACAAACGAAAAAGAAATACGAAAAGAATGATCAGAATATAATAAAAAAAAAAACCAACTCGAGGAAAGTCTACAGAATCTATAACCTAAGCTCTGATACCAAAAATTGTCACACCCAATCCCCAAACTGTAGAGACTGATATGACCCGAAAAACTGACAGAACTTCCCCTGATATTTATACATATAAAAACATGTAACCTGCTATAATTCCAAATTATAAAACATATAAGAGAAAAACTGATAGTTGGACCTGTCATCTACAGATCATGTACACAACAAAAGATTCACAACACAAACCACTAAGTCAAGCACATATCTAACTGAATAGACAACAAGCACATCTCTTTAATATTACATGTCCACTCTAAACTATTACAAGTCTCTTCTCTTTTTCTGACCTCTTCTGAACATCCCCTGTACACTGTACACTAAACCTGCAAAACCGGGGTTAAGGGAGTGGGATGAGCTCTATAGCCCAGTGAGTAGAACAATAAAACAATTCATTAAACTATGATCTGATGGAATGCATCATAACACAGACAATCCACATCAAGAGTAAACCCGTCACCACATAGTCCCAGTAAACCGTGCCAGGCCGTAGACTGGGGTCTTAGTCTTCCTGTACCATATATGTATATGTGTATATAACACCTGTACTTGCCTATACCTGCCAGGCCGTAGAATGGGGTCCTGGACTTCCTATACCTGCCAGGCCGTAGAATGGGGTCCTGGACTTCCTGTCTGGAACTACTGGATCATTCAGCATTTACCCACACCAACAATAAAGCTATGCAATGCAACATCTTTGTGGATTCTAATGCAATCAACCTATTGCATAAATATGATGCATGAATATGCTAAAAGCAGTTAATGTCTCAACTAAAACGAGTATCAGTTTAGTTCCACTCACCTCTGGCTCTGGACTGACTCTGCAGGTTCTGTAAACGTTGGAGCAGTACTCACTGCTGCTCTCTTTGGTTCCTCTGGTCTGTATACATACATGAAGACTCAATATGAGGGACCAAACTAGCTTAAGATAACTCTATTACACTCCCCAAGAATCCCTTTAACCTCACTCTAAAACTCAAACAAAGCATGCAAAAGAAAAGCTGGACAGGACATTTTCGGCGGCAGGTTCGGCGGCCGAAAGTCCTTTCCAGAGACGAAACTCATGCACCTTCGGCGGCACCTTCGGCGGCCGAATCCCCCAAACAGAGCCGAACATTCAAACATCTCGGGGGCAAGCTGTGGCAGCCTAAGCCACCATGCAAGAGGTTCGGCGGCCGAATGAACCTTCGGCTGCCGAACCTGAGTTCATCCAGAACTCAGCCCCGACGGCAAACAAGCTCCTCCATCCCTTCAATCTCTCAAAACATGCAAACTTCAACTCCGCAACACACATATACTCTTGTATATGTACAAAGGGGTCCAAAACTACCTAAAAACCCCAACAAACACAGCAAACATAACACATAATCATGCGTACAAGCGTAAACCATCAAAAACACCCTTTTTCCCCTAAGCATGCATCTCTACCCAAACCTTCATAAAACTTCTGTAAACCATTAAAACATGTTCTAGATCTTCACTTACCTCCTGTAAACAAGAAGATGAACGATCTGAACAAAGAAAAATGGATCAACACCTCTTCAAGGTCATAAACCCTCAAAACTAACCTTTTTGCTTCAAACCTTTGAAAACCAACAAACCTTTGCATGAGCTGCTAAAAGGTTTGCAGATAAGTCATGGGAGACGTGGCCAAACTTCTGGACAGGGTTTGGAGATAACACCTGTCCAAAATGCTGACTAATGCATGCTCAATCGTTGGCTAGCCAACTCAGCTTCGGCTGCCGAATCGCATGCAAAACCATGCAACATTCGGGGGCCGAACCTGAACTTCGGAAGCCGAACATTGGGCACTTTCGGCGGCCGAACTTACCTTCGGCGGCCGAACTTGGCAAAAGTCTCCATAGACTTTTCTCTTCAAAACACATCTCATTTCAACTTGAAAACCTTAAATCAAAACATAACACTTAAGAAGACATAAAGCCTACCCTTCTATAGAAGTCCAACACCCCGGATTCCACCAGACGACAGGAATTCCGGTGCCGGATTCTAGCCGGGTATTACAAATATCCACATCCATACATACATGATACATCAACAAAACGACGAAGAACACACAGCAAATAATCTGTGGAGAGAAAATCATGAACAACAATCTGGGCACCGAATCAACCCATTCTCATTGCATTCCAAGCACCTCTTGGGCACCCCTTCATCTTCATCGAACACCTTCCTACTACCACTACAATTTCCACACGGCATAAACCTCACATCGCCACACGCTTCGCAAACAAACCCGGGCTGTCTTCTCAGAAATCCATCCAGGACCTTGGCCAATTCTCCAGTCTCAAACATTTGCTTAATCACTTCAGCGCCACCCACACGATTTCCCCTTATAAACACCTGCGGCAAGCTCACAGTCTTCCCTCCCAATACAATTTGCAACTCTTTCCAAAGGAGATCGGGAAGGAGAAGAAGAAGAAGAAGAGGAAGAAGGAGAGGAAGAAGGAGATCGGAAAAGAGAAGAAGAAGAAGAAGAGGAAGAGGAAGAGGAAGGAGAGAGAATGGATATTTTAGTCTTTTTAACTAAAATTAACGGTGATTTAACTGAAAATCTAACGGGAGGACTAATGTCATAGTTTTTAAAAATTACAGTGACTAAATTGAAGATTTTTTAAAACAGAGAAACAAAATGTTGCATTTCACTAAACCAGATGGACTAAATTACAGTTTACCTTTTTTTAAAAAACAAAATAAAAACAACAATCAAAGCTCAAAGATAAGCGGCCCGACCCATTTTGTTGGCTGCTCAAGAAACCCTAGCATTTAAAGGGACCGAGCAAGAACCGACCCGTCTTCAAATAACCCAACATTTCTACCTCGCAATGGGGTCGAAGAAACCTACTCTTTGAAGAAGACATGGCCGATAAGGCTATGAGAACCAACAAATTTAAATATTAACTACAAGGATTTTTTTTTTTTCTTGCGTAGGAATCTTCAGATCTGGGTGGGATGCCCACTGACATGCTCTTACTCTAGGGACAAACCACAAATCAAAAGAAGGGAAAAAAGGAGAAAAGAAAAAAAGAAAAAAGGGCACTTTTACTTGCAAGTGCAACTTTATCAGTCCAATCAACCATCACTGATTCTCCACCCAATTGGTCATTATCTGTCCATCTTTTTTCTACTACTTGGGTCACAACTCAGCTCCCTTTCTTCTCATCTTCCTCTTCCTTCTCAGGTGACTTCACGACCACCCCTTCCAATCTCAGCCCGTAGTTCTTGAGAACTTCTCTATACTGATTACTATGTGTATCTGTTACTGTTACTGGGTTCCTTTTTTTTTCCTTCTGGGTATTTATTTGTGGTCTTTGGCCTTTGGCATCTGATCCTCTGCTTCTTTCTTTTATTCTAAATGTGTATTGTGTTTGTTTTGCTTTTTCTCTTCTGGGTTATTTTGTTAGATTTGATTCAGTTTGATTGATTTTATGTTGAAGAAGATCTGTAACTCCAACCAGAGTTTCTTTTGTAGTGGAAATTTGAAATACTTTTTAAGAATTTGGAACTGTTTTGATTTTTAATTGATCACAACACAGTTTACATAATTTATCTTACGCTATTGCTCTATCTGTTAAAAGCTCTGATCTTTTTGTAGTTCCTCTTGCACACTTGCTTATAGTTTCCTCTTCTTATTTTTCCTTCGGAGCTAAGATGTTTTGTGTATATAATTGTACTTGATATTCAGGTTCAATGCTATTGAATGTCTTGTCTTATATTTGAAAGTTAATGTTTATCAGATTCAGCTGCAGATATGGATTGTCCAGGTCCAAGATTGTTCCCGTTGCATCGCTGCAAAACTCTTCACCTGGTTGGTATCAAATTTGTTTTTCAAATTATCTGCTGTGTCCATTGTGGATATGAAGTTGCTATATATTTGGTCTGAAGGGTGTCCACCATTGCCTTCTTTCTTGGGTTTTGCCCGCAAATCAAGGCATTCTGGTCTTATAAAACCATGCATCCAGGTGAGGCATGCACAAGGGATGCACAATGTAGAGGGAGATAAGAATTACAAAGCTTACTTGTCTCCCCAATATTTTGATGCACGACTTACTCAACTTGGTTGGCAGCAGGTAAGACAAACTGCTAAATGCTTAACCCAAAAAAAGAGGAAAAATAGTTCTAGAAATGCTGCTAATGCTGTTCAGGAGAAGCACGGCGGTAATATGATAAAAATAAACATTCAAGCCCATATCAAGAGAATTAATATAAAGGATGCTAAGATCTATAAAAAAAAAATTCAAAAAGATAATATCTTAACACCCTAAATCCATCAAGACCCATTCAACTTGACTGAAGGAAGAACAATTGTTACCGCCTAACTCTAAAGGAAAGAATCTGATTAGCATGTTGGTAAAAATAACCTAACTGAGTAGAAACTCTCAAAATTCTTGAAGGCTATATGAATCTTATTGAGGCGGAGGAGAGGAAAGAACTCAACTTACTAGCTCCAACTTTCATATCAAAGAGAGGAAAGAACTCAATTTATTAGTTTCAATTTAATTTAAATAGAATATTATAATTCTATTTTATTTTATTTTATTTTTAAAAAATTTTTAAAAATATTTTTAATATTTAATAAAATTTAATATATTTAAAATGGGTATAAGTGAAAAGTTTATAAAAAATTTAAAAAATTATAAAATAAATGAAAAAACTTCATAGAAAATGTTTTCATTTCCTTTTTGAATTTGAATTATTATTTTTCTCAACGTAATTACACATTACCATTAGCGCCCGTTGTTATTTTCCAATTTCACACTAAAATAATGGAGTTTGAAGCGTAATTTAGGCTATTTTTATTTTATTTTAAGCGTATTTTATTTCTCTGACACGCCTCGATTCTTGCCTTTGATTTGGTTTCGCTCTTGATCAGCTTTTTAATTCTCTTTCATCTCTTATATAAACCATCTTAGTTCCACCCCGGAGATTGTCGTCTTCTTCTGCAACTATTCAAAAACAAAAATCTCTTCTTCATCAACAGGTGTGTCTCGGTTTCTGGGTTCTTGATTTTCTGCGTTTTTGTATCCAAATACGAATATGAAGATGAAGCTCTCAGGCACAAACATTGCAATGATAGTTCTTGTGGTCGCGCTTATTGCTTTGATGGTAACTTCAGCAGATGCTCAAAGGGGCGGAGGTGGTGGCGGCGGCGGAGGTGGTGGAAGGGGTGGCGGTGGCGGCGGTGGTAGAGGTAGTGCAGGTGGGGGTGCGAAAGGTGGTGGCAACAGCGGTGGGAAAAGTGGAAGTGGGAACGGAGGTCAACACGCAAGCTCAGCGTCCGTGACATGTGGACCAGCTTCCAAACATGGGTTCATTGCAGGGCTACCTTTAATGCTAGTAATTTTCTTGATGGTGTAAAGGTTGCAGACTGTCAGCTGTGCTTTCTTATTTTGGATTGTCAATTATTTCCTAAAATAGGTGAACAATGATGATGAATCTCGAGTATATGCTCTTCAACTCTTATTAAAAAATAAAATAAAACTTTCATTTAAGGTGCGATTTATAATTTTCTCACTTTATTTAGTCTTATTTAAATTAATGTCACGAGCTCAGACTGTAGCACTCACTCAAAATCGTATGACACTTGACTTGAACACTATCAAGACAAGTTAGCCGATGTATCTACACGTTGACCTGCACAATAAAGTATGTCGATTAACTAAGAGACTAGAATGTTATTAAAGTGAGCAATATATATATATGTATTAAGCGGATTTCAGTATCAAACAAGTGTAATGGCTCAAACAACCCAAGTATCGCATATAGGCACAAATATTTTAATAAAAGGGTTACTCATTTCATTCTAGAGCAAAACAGTCATTACACAAATCGACACAATGATTCTCACACTATTTGCAGACAGGGGAACACCTACAAGGGTGGAGGCACAACACAAGGACTCAATAGGTCTACGGTGGCCAGCTGGGCATTGGTGGCCAACTAGTCACTCCCCTAAAGAGTTTTTGGAACAAGTTAAGTTGTGGCAGGAGAAAATATCAATATGTCTGAGGTGACACCCCCCTTAATAATTACATGAAAATGAATTACAAGAAACTCACACGGCTCTTTTGATACTACTATTTTATACTAATTTCTACCCACCTCGTTTTCAAGAAATCCCATGTTGAAAAAATTACATTTTAGTCTCTCAAAATCCTAGACCCCTAACACTCACCCCCACTTAAACGGTCAATGTCCTCGTCGACTGAACCTATAGGAACTCTTCAATTTTCTATGAATGTTGTTGGAGGTTCGACTCTTTCTCCCAACTGATTTCTTCAATACTTAGACTGTAACGACTTGGAAACCGGACCGCTACCGGCGCTAGGATCCAGATCGACTTAAGGTCGTCGGGACCCGTAGCAAGCCTACTATACATCCTGTACATCTAATATAATCCCATACATGATCATATATTTTCATAAAAACTTTAAACTTTAAAAACTGCATGCATTAAACTGTAAACATAAAACCCCTTACTGGAGCTCTCATCAAATGCTCCAGTTGGGTCAACATCTCATACATCAAGCTTGGTTCAACATACCATAACATTAAAACATTTAAATCAAGATCATGTACAACAGGGATTAACCATAAATATTAGGGCCAAGCATAATACTAATCACCATTACAATACTTTACATTATTTCATTTTACATTTCATTACATTACATGCCATTTCATCATGTCCACAACTATTCTATTACATAGATACCTCTTTTACTCTTGACGACCTCCCGGTCTATCCTGAACCTACAAACTTGGGGGGTTAGGGGAAAGGGGTGAGCTACTAGAGTCCAGTGAGCAGAACAGTAAAAATAATTTATAAAGATATGACATCATGAAATGCATCACAACACAAGTAAATCACCTTAAGATGGTATTGTCACCAATAGCCCTCTACATATCCAATAAATGTCCGGCCCTCGACGGAGCTCCTCATGACTTCCTCTTAACATAACATAACATGTCCAACTATGCCAGGGGCGATTAGGCCACACCTGGTCTTCTCTTACTCTATGCCAGGGGCGATTAGGCCACACCTAGTCTTCTCTTACTCTGTGCCAGGGGCGATTAAGCCACACCTGGTCTTTCCATCTCATATCATATCATATCACATTGAGGGCTAATGGGTCATCCAACATCCATCCACATCAACAATAAATAATGCAATGCATCATATTCGTGAATTCTAATGCAAAACAACCTAATACATATCATGGCATTTGTGATGCATGAGTCATGCTAAAAAGATTTCATTCCTTTAGAGTAAGCAAGTTGTGTTCTACTCACCTCTGGCTGACGCTTTACTGACTCTGTAGCAGCTAGCTCACTGTTGACCTCCTCGGTCTCTCAGGTCCGATCCTACACAGGTGGACTCAAATGAGGGACCAAACATACTCTAACATAACTCTAAACATCTCTCCAAAAACCCCCTAAAACATCACAAAACATCCATGCAAAAGAAGGCTGGGCAGGGCACTTTCGGCGGCAGGTTCTGTAATACCCGGCTAGACTCCGGTATCGAAATTCCTACCGTCCGGTGGAATCTCGGATGTCGGAGACCTCTAAAAGGGTAAAACCATGTTTTCATAAAATGTTTTAATGAGTTTTATGGTTTTAAGCAAGATGGAAATGAGTTTTTGCATGAAAACAACCTTGGAGGAAAACCCAGGTTCAGCCGCCGAACCTCAAGTTCAGCCGCCGAACCTCAAGTTCGGCCGCCGAACATGCAGGCATTTCGGGTGTGCCTTAGGCCCCCGAAGGCATAAGTGAGGGAAGTCCAGGTTCGGCCACCGAACCTCAAGTTCGGCCGCCGAACATGGCATGCATGCGGAGGCACGTTCGGCCCCCGAACGTGGCCTGGCCAACCACTATAAAAGGGTCCCTTAGCCGAAAACGGGCGAGCTTTTCTCCCCATTGTCGGCTAAGGTGAGCTCTCCGCCGTCCCTCACCAATCTTTGAGTTCTTCCTTCAAATCTTTCACGATTTTCACAAGTTTTCATCTTGTTTTGAAGATTTACAAGTTTTGAGCAAGTTTTGAGCTTGGAGACCCTGGAAGTTGAAAATCTCCCATCTCCAAGATTAGGTCGTCTCTCTCTCGATCTTCAAGAGGTAAGAGCCGATCTTAAGCTCATTGCATGTTTTAAGTAAGTTTTATGAAGATCTATAGGGTAGAATGCATGTTTAGCTTATGGTTAGGTTTATGAGTTTATGTTACGTTTTTGAACAATGTGGATGTTTGATGTGTTGTAGTTGGGGTTTTAGATGGTTTGAAGCCCCTAGGAGCTTGTATGCTTGTGTATGTGTGTTGTAAAATAGGTTTATGCATGTTTGGAAAGTTTAGGAGGCGTATATGCATAGAAGAGTTGAGTTTCTGCCACTATGGGAGAAACCAGGTTCGGCAGCCGAAGGAGCCTTCGGCCGCCGAACATGCTTGTGGAGGCAGCCTTCGGCTGCCGAAGCTTGCCCCCGAAAGAGGACTTTCGCCTCTGTCTGGGAGTTTCAGCCGCCGAAAGTGCCGCCGAACATGCATGAGTTTTGCCTCTGTCTGGGAGTTTCGGCCGCCGAAGGTGCCGCCGAACCTGCCTGACTTTTGGCTCTGGAGGGACTTTCGGCCGCCGAACCTGCCGCCGAAAGTGCCCTGTCCAGCCCTCTTTTGCATGTTTTTCTACGATTGTTTCATGATGTTCTAGGGGGTTTTTGGGGTGTAGTTTAGAGTTATGTTCATGTATGTTTGGTCCCTCATTTGAGTCCACCTGTGTAGGTTCGGACCTGAGGAACCGAGGACCCCAGCAGTGAGTCAGCAGCTCCAGTGTCTGGTCAGAGCTAGCCAGAGGTGAGTGGAATAACTCTTTATGCTTTAAAATAAATAAATCAGTTTTAGCATGATTCACGCATCATGAATGCCATGAAATATAATAGGGTGTTGCATTAGAACTCACGAATATGTTGCATTGCATAATATGTTGATGATGTGGATGAATGTTGGATGATCCTTTAGTCCTCGTATGTTACGATATGATGATGATACGGTACGGAAGACCAGTGAGGCCCATTCTACGCCCCTGGCACAATTGGACCATGTTATGTTATGTTATGTAAAGGAAAGACCAGCGAGGCCCATTCTACGCCCCTGGCACAGTTGGACCATGTAGGGGACTATTGGTGACAAATTCATCCTTGATGTGATTAGCTGTGATGTGATGCATTTAATGTTATCATATGTTTTAAATGTTTTATTATTCTGTTCACTGGGCTTTATAGCTCACCCCTCTCCCTTAACTCCCAGGTTTGCAAGTACAGGGTAGACCAGGAGGTCAGCAAGAGTAATAAAGTCTTGGTTATGTAATAGATAGTGTGGACATGAAAAATGTTGAGATGTTATGTATAAGTACAGTATAGAAATGTTATGATGTATATGGATGTTAGAGGTATGCTTGACCATAGAATGTTGTTATCCCTTTTAATACATGATCTCAGATATTTTATGATGTTTATGTAAACTAACTCAACACATGTTATGCCGCCCATTGGGGGCATTGATGAGGTCCCACAGAGGGGTCAATGTTTATGATTATGGCTATGTTTAGTGCATGTACAGGTTGAGTTTGGTGCATGAGAAAATGTATGAAAGAAAAGTTTTAATTTCTATGTATATTGTTGATCATGTATGGGATTAAATAGGTTAACAGGATGCATGTCAGGCTTGGTACGGGTCCCGGCGGCCTTAAGCCAATCTGGATCCTAGCGCCGGTAGCGGTCCGATTTTCGAGTCGTTACAGAATGGTATCAGAGCCCTAGGTTCATATGGTCGGACCTAGAGTGTCGGGCTCATAGATGTTATAGAAGGTCAAGCATAATAGGAAGATCATGTCCACTAGGATAGGATGTGGAGTCCTGTCTTGTTTGATGATGTGAAATGCCATGATTTTATACATGTGCATTAATGCTATGATATGAATGATATGTATGTGATGCAGGTTCATGTGTTTCCACATGAACCATATGATGCTGATGTTTATGTGATGTGTACTGTTTTTCAGAAAACAGGATGAGGGGAACTCGTCGATCTGCACGATTGACTGGAGTACCACCTGAGGATGAGGGTACGAGCGCCCGACCTCCTGCATTGCCTAGGGCAATGTCATGTAGATCAAGCAGAGAAAGAGTGTCAAGGGACCCTAGAAGGTCTTTTGATGCTAGCAGAAGGGGGACAGATAGAGGAGGAAGTTCTTCAGATGTGAGGGAGGTTATGGAAGAGGACCAGAGGAGGGATGGGAATCTGGATGTCAGCATGATGGAAGAAGGGACAGGGGAGTCACAGGGAGGCGTTCAGGCCTCGGGGTATGGTTTTCCACCTCATTATCCACCCTTCCCACAGGGTTCAGGGTATCCGATGGGAGGCACATCGGATTACTCCAGCTTTAGCCCCTACCCTACCTACATGCCCTATCCACCTTTCTATCCACCTCACCCCCAGTACCCAGCTTATCCACCCTCACCCTTTTATCCTCACCCGGCAAACCCCACCTTGGGGAATGCTGTACCCCCACCTCCACCACCTACAGAACCAGCAGCCCCAGTTACTCAACCTTCTAGACCTAGCTCAGCCAGTGGGCGCAAGGTCAAGATGACCGACTACATGAAACTGGGTGCTCCTCAGTATGAAAAAGGGGATGACCCATTTGTGTATCTTGAAAGGGTTAAGGTGATCACAGATGAGATTGGGGCTGATGACAGTAGAGCCATTCAGATGGCTGGGTTCACGCTTAAGTGCAAGAAGGCACGAGAGTGGTGCAAGAATTATGTGAACCCGAGAGTGGACAGCATGTCTTGGGAGGAGTTTGCAAACGAGTTTGCAGGATGGGCTTTCCCAGATAGTTCAAGGGAGCTGAAGATGATAGAGTTTGAGCAGTTGAGGCAGACTGATGAGATGAGTGTAGAGGAGTTCACAGACAGATTCTTGGAGCTGTTGCCATTTGCAGGGCAAAATCTTGACTTGGACTAGAAAAGGTCAAGGAGGTATATCATGAAACTCCACTCCAGATATTCCTCCTTGATCCAGTCAGCAGATAGGGAGAGCTTCCATGCCATAGTGGATATGGCCCGGAAAATAGAGGCCAGTGCCATCATTCAGGGGACAGTTAAGCAGTCAGTGGCACAGCCTTCTGGTTCTAAGACCCCAGGCTCTTCTTCTTTAGGTGCAGCAGCTTCAGGCAGCAAGAGGTGGAACAGTACCACCAAGAAGCCAAAGAAGAACAAGTTTTGGAACAAGGTCAAGTCCAGTCTGGGATTAGGGGGTGGCTTAAGCTCTGGTACGGATAATGCAGTTTGTGCAAAGTGTGGTAGGCCACACAGGGGAGTTTGCCGGGCTGGGACAGCAGCCTGCTTCAGATGCGGGCAAGAGGGACACATGGCTCGGGAGTGTCCTAGGGCAGCTTTTGGAACACAGTCCCAGCAGACAGCTTCAGGTAGTGTAGCGCAGCCAGCAACTCTAGCCACGACTCAGGCCAGTGGCAGAGGTAGAGGGAGAGGAGCAGCCTCTTCTTCAGCGGGTTTCAGAGGTGAAGGTCCATCAGCTCCAGCACGGATCTTCACCATGACTCAACAGGAGGCAGATGCATCTAACACCGTGGTGGCAGGTAACTTAGTCATTGGTTGTTCAGATGTGTATGCCTTGATGGACCCTGGTGCATCTCATTCTTTTATTGCTCCGAGAGCCGTCCAGAGGTTGGGGTTGATGATCTCTGAGTTAGAGTGTCCTCTTTGGGTCAGTGGACCCAAGTGTGATCCATCAGTGGCAGAGTCAGTCTGCCAGTGCAGTCCAGTGTTTGTTGAGGGAAGATGCCTTTCCGCCGACCTTGTGGTTCTAGATTTGACAGATTTTAACGTCATTCTAGGGATGGACTGGTTATCTACCCATGGTGCTACCTTGGACTACAGGGACAAGGTAGTCAGGTTCAGAGGTCAGGATGGGTCAGAGGTTGTCTTCAGGGGAGACAGGAGGGGTACACCTAGAGGTCTGATATCAGCTCTTCAGGCTCGTAGGTTGCTTAGGAAGGGATGTCAGGGGTATTTGGCTCATGTGAGAGAGCTTAGTAGTCAGGTTAGAGAGCCCGCCTCGGTGCCAGTGGTTAGAGAGTTTCTAGACGTCTTCCCAGATGAGCTGCCGGGTTTACCACCAGCTAGGGAGATAGAGTTCGAGATAGAACTGATGCCTGGAACCCGACCGATCTCTATCCCTCCCTACAGGATGGCTCCAGCCGAGTTGAAGGAATTGAAAGAACAGTTGCAAGAACTGGTAGAAAAGGGCTTCATCCGACCGAGCACCTCACCTTGGGGTGCACCAGTCTTGTTTGTGAGAAAGAAGGATGGATCCCTTAGGCTTTGTATCGACTACAGGCAGTTGAACAAAGTCACTACCAAGAATAAATACCCATTGCCAAGGATCGACGATCTATTCGACCAGCTAGCAGGAGCGGGTTGTTTCTCCAAAATAGATCTGAGATCTGGGTATCATCAGCTGAGGATCAGAGAAGAAGATGTGCCAAAGACAGCTTTCAAGACCAGATATGGGCATTTTGAGTTCCTTGTAATGCCGTTCGGGTTAACCAACGCCCCTGCAGCATTCATGGATCTCATGAACAGAGTGTTTAGCCAATACCTGGATCACTTTGTTATTGTCTTCATAGATGATATCTTAGTGTATTCCAGGAATGCAGAGAAGCATGCCCATCATCTGAGGTTGGTTTTGCAGACCTTGAGGGAACATGGCTTGCATGCCAAGTTCTCCAAGTGTGAGTTCTGGCTGAGGAGCATCTCATTCTTGGGGCATGTAGTGTCAGAGAATGGAATAGAGGTGGACCCCAAGAAGGTTGAAGCTGTGGCTAACTGGCCTAGACCCACTTCAGTGACAGAGATCAGGAGTTTTTTGGGTTTGGCAGGTTACTACAGGAGGTTCGTCTAGGACTTCTCAAAAGTTGTAGCTCCTCTGACCAGATTGACCAGGAAGAATCAAAAGTTTGTGTGGACCGACCAGTGCGAAGAGAGTTTTGAAGAGCTTAAGAGGAGGTTGACTTCAGCGCCAGTGTTAGCCCTGCCATCTAGTGATGAAGACTTTACAGTCTTTTGTGATATGTCCCGTGTGGGACTGGGTTGTGTACTAATGCAGAATGAAAGGGTAATTGCTTATGCTTCCAGACAGTTGAAGAAGCACGAGTTGAATTACCCCACACATGACCTAGAGATGGCAGCAGTAATCTTTGCACTTAAGATGTGGAGGCACTACCTCTATGGGGTAAAATGTGAGATCTTCACAGATCATAAAAGTCTGCAGTACATCCTGAGTCAAAGAGATTTGAACTTGAGACAGAGAAGATGGGTAGAGCTGCTGAGTGACTATGATTGCAAGATTCAGTATCATCCGGGTAAGGCGAATGTCGTGACAGACGCCCTAAGCCGAAAGTCACTAGGCAGTCTATCCCACATCACGGCAGAGAGGAGACCAGTGGTGAAGGAGTTTTACAAGCTCATTGATGAAGCTCTACAGTTGGAGTTGTCTGGTACAGGTGCATTAATTGCTCAGATGAGAGTGGCACCCGTGTTTCTGGAGCAGGTGGCTCAGAAACAGCATGAGGACCCCGAGTTAGTGAAGATTGCCAGGACTGTGCAGTCAGGCAAAGATAGTGAGTTCAGATTCGACAGCAAGGGGATCCTTCGCTATGGGAGCCGATTGTGTGTACCAGATGATGTAGGGCTGAAAGGAGACATTATGAGAGAGGCTCATAATGCAAGATACAGTGTTCACCCCGGAGCCACCAAGATGTATCAAGATCTGAAGAAAGTTTATTGGTGGCCAGCTATGAAGAGAGAAGTGGCACAGTTTGTGTCAGCCTGCGAGATATGTCAGAGGGTGAAGCTGGAACATCAGAAGCCGGCTGGAATGCTTAACCCGCTACCTATTCCAGAGTGGAAATGGGAGAATATAGCTATGGACTTTGTAGTGCGGTTACCGGCGACGTCTAACAGATTGGACTCCATATGGGTGATTGTGGACAGACTCACCAAATCTGCTCACTTCATCTCTGTCAGGAGTGGCTATTCTGTGGACAAGTTGGCGCAGGTGTATATTGATGAGATCATCAGGCTGCATGGGGTTCCTGTTTCAATAGTGTCCGATAGAGGGTCCCAGTTCACCTCCAGGTTTTGGCAGAGTCTGCAGAATGCCATGGGTACTAGGTTGGATTTCAGTACTGCCTTCCATCCACAAACGGACGGACAATCAGAGAGGACCATCCAGACGATAGAGGATATGCTTAGAATGTGTGTGCTGGATTTTGGCGGTTCTTGGAGGCAGCATCTACCCTTGGTGGAGTTTGCCTACAATAACAGCCATCATGCTAGCATCGGGATGGCTCCATATGAAGCTTTATATGGAAGGAAGTGCAGATCACCCGTTTGCTGGGAGGAAGTTGGAGAGAAGGCCTTGGCAGGGCCTGAGTTAGTAGAGATCACCAGCAGGGTGGTACCCATAATCAGAGAAAGGATCAAGATTGCTGCAAGCAGACAGAAGAGTTATGCAGATATCTAGAGTTTCAGGAGGGGGATCTGGTATTGCTCAAGGTGTCTCCTATGAAAGGAGTGGTTCGTTTTGGGAAGAAAGGTAAACTAGCCCCACGATACATCGGACCCTTTGAAATCTTGCAAAAGATTGGGAATGTGTCGTACAAGCTGGATTTACCTGCTTCAATGGAAAGAATCCATCCGGTTTTCCATGTTTCTATGTTGAGAAAGTTTGTGTCAGATCCGGGCAAGGTTCTTAGTGAGCCTGATGTGGAGATCCAAGAGGATCTCACCTATGTTGAGCAGCCGGTACGGATCCTAGACACCCAAATCAGAAAGCTAAGGAACAAGGAAATCCTGATGGTGAAAGTCCTTTGGAACCACCACAATATAGAAGAATGCACCTGGGAGACACGGGAGTCCATGCTCCAGCAGTACCCTTATCTTTTCTAAGGTTAGTCTCTTATGTGTTTTATGTGTATGTTATGTTGTATGCCATGCTATGTGCTAGTTGAGGAACATTCGGGGACGAATGTTCTTAATGGGGGAGAATGTAATACCCGGCTAGACTCCGGTATCGAAATTCTTACCGTCCGGTGGAATCTCGGATGTCGAAGACCTCTAGAAGGGTAAAACCATGTTTTCATAAAATGTTTTAATGAGTTTTATGGTTTTAAGCAAGATGGAAATGAGTTTTTGCATGAAAACAACCTTGGAGGAAAACCCAGGTTCGGCAGCCAAACCTCAAGTTCGGCCGCCGAACATGCAGGCATTTCCGGTGTGCCTTAGGCCCCCGAAGGCATAAGTGAGGGAAGTCCAGGTTCGGCCGTCGAACCTCAAGTTCGGCCGCCGAACATGGCATGCATGCGGAGGCACGTTCGGCCCCCGAACGTGGCCTGGCCAGCCACTATAAAAGGGTCCCTTAGCCGAAAACAGGCGAGCTTTTCTCCCCATTGTCGGCTAAGGTGAGCTCTCCGCCGTCCCTCACCAATCTTTGAGTTCTTCCTTCAAATCTTTCACGATTTTCACAAGTTTTCATCTTGTTTTGAAGATTTACAAGTTTTGAGCAAGTTTTGAGCTTGGAGACCCTGGAAGTTGAAAATCTCCCATCTCCAAGATTAGGTCGTCTCTCTCTCGATCTTCAAGAGGTAAGAGCCGATCTTAAGCTCATTGCATGTTTTAAGTAAGTTTTATGAAGATCTATAGGGTAGAATGCATGTTTAGCTTATGGTTAGGTTTATGAGTTTATGTTACGTTTTTTAACAATGTGGATGTTTGATGTGTTGTAGTTGGGGTTTTAGATGGTTTGAAGCCCCTAGGAGCTTGTATGTTTATGTATGTGTGTTGTAGAATAGGTTTATGCATGTTTGGAAAGTTTAGGAGGCGTATATGCATAGAAGAGCTGAGTTTCTGCCACTATGGGAGAAACCAGGTTCGGCAGCCGAAGGAGCCTTCGGCCGCTGAACATGCTTGTGGAGGCAGCCTTCTGCTGCCGAAGCTTGCCCCTGAAAGAGGACTTTCGCCTCTGTCTAGGAGTTTCGGCCGCCAAAAGTGCCGCCGAACATGCATGAGTTTCGCCTCTGTCTGGGAGTTTCGGCCGCCGAAGGTGTCGCCGAACCTGCCTGACTTTCGGCTCTGGAGGGACTTTCGACCGCCAAACCTGCCACCGAAAGTGCCTTGTCCAGCCCTCTTTTGCATGTTTTTCTACGATTGTTTGATGTTCATGTATGTTTGGTCCCTCATTTGAGTCCACCTGTGTAGGTTCGGACCCGAGGAACCGAGGACCCCAGCAGTGAGTCAGCTGCTCCAGTGTTTGGTCAGAGCTAGCCAGAGGTGAGTGGAATAACTCTTTATGCTTTAAAATAAATAAATCAGTTTTAGCATGATTCACGCATCATGAATGCCATGAAATATAATAGGGTGTTGCATTAAAACTCACGAATATGTTGCATTGCATAATATGTTGATGATGTGGATGAATGTTGGATGATCCTTTAGTCCTCGTATGTTACGATATGATGATGATACGGTACGGAAGACTAGTGAGGCCCATTCTACGCCCCTGGCACCATGTAAGAGAAAGACCAGCGAGGCCCATTCTACGCCCCTGGCACAGCTGGACCATGTAGGGGACTATTGGTGAGAAATTCATCCTTGATGTGATTAGCTGTGATGTGATGCATTTCATGTTATCATATGTTTTAAATGTTTTATTATTCTGCTCACTGGGCTTTATAGCTCACCCCTCTCCCTTAACCCCCAGGTTTGCAGGTACAGGGTAGACCAGGAGGTCAGCAAGAGTAATGAAGTCTTGGTTATGTAATAGATAGTGTGGACATGAAAAATGTTGAGATGTTATGTATAAGTACAGTATAGAAATGTTATGATGTATATGGATGTTAGAGGTATGCTTGACCATAGAATGTTGTTATCCCTTTTAATACATGATCTCAGATGTTTAATGATGTTTATGTAAACCAACTCAACACATGTTATGCCACCCATTGGGGGCATTGATGAGGTCCCACAGAGGGGTCAATGTTTATGATTATGGCTATGTTTAGTGCATGTACAGGTTGAGTTTGGTGCATGAGAAAATGTATGAAAGAAAAGTTTTAATTTCTATGTATATTGTTGATCATGTGGGATTAAACAGGTTAACAAGATGCATGTCAGGCTTGCTACGGGTCCCGGCGGCCTTAAGCCGATCTGGATCCTAGCGCCGGTAGCGGTCCGATTTTTGGGTCGTTACAGGTTCGGTGGTCGAAAGTCCCTCCAGAGCCGAAACTCAGGCACCTTTGACAGCCGAAAGTCCCTTCCAGATCCAAAACTCATGCACTTTCGGCGGCAGGTTCGGTGGCCGAAACTCCCCTCCAGAGCCGAAAGTCCAACTTTCGAGGGCGAGTTTAGACGGCCAAAACATGCCACCACAGGCAGGTTCGGCGGCCGAACATGGCTTCGGCAGCTGAACCTCAGTTCTTCCAGAATGGGAGAACTCAAGCCTCTCATGCACATTTGCCTTCCAAATCCTCCAAACTCATACACAACACTCCCAAGCATGCATAAACATTCAAAAACACATTCTCAAGCATTTAGGGGCTTAAAACTAGCCTAAACCCCAACAAACCTCACACTAAACATGCATTTACCATAAAGGGTACATAAACCCTAACACTTTAAATCTACTCTAAACATGCATCATATACCCTTAAAACCCCACAAAACTTACTTAAAACATAAGAGAGGGTGAGGATCTACTCTTACCTCTTGAAGATCGAGAGGAGAGGCGATCCAAACTTGGAGATGTAGAGAAACAAGCTCCTGAGGTCTCCAAGCTTCTAAAACCTTGATCTTAGCTTTAAAATCTTCAAAACATGGTAAAAACTAATAAAAACTCTGGGAGATTTGAAGGAAAACATAAAATCAACCATGAAGGGTCAAGAACTCACCTTTGCCCGAAAATGGAGAGAGAGAACTCGCCCATTTTCGGACATGGGGCCTTTTACAGGTGGCTGGCCAGACCACCTTCGAAGGCCAAAGGTGCTTCCACAACTCCACCACGTTCGGCGACCGAACTTGACATTCGGCGTGTAATACTCGGCTAGACTCCGGTATCGGAATTCCTACCGTCCGGTGGAATCTCAGGTGTCGGAGATCTCTAGAAGGGTAAAACTATGTTTTTATAAAATGTTTTAATGCATTTTATGTTTTTAAGCAAGAAAGAAATGAGTTTTTGCATGAAAATAACCTTGGAGGAAAAACTCAGGTTCGGCCGCCGAACCTCAGGTTCGGCCGCCGAACATGCATGCGCTTCGGGAGTGCTTTAGGCCCCCGAAGGCATAAGTGAAGAAAGTCCAGGTTCGGCCACCGAACATGGCATGCATGCGGAGGCACGTTCGGCCCCCAAATATGGCCTGGCCAGCCACCTATAAAGGGGTCCCTTAGCCGAAATGGGCGAGCTTTTCTCCCTATTTTCGGCCAAGGTGAGCTCTCCGCCGTCCCTCGCCAATCTTGAGTTTCTTCCTTCCATTTTTCATGATTTTTATGAGTTGCAACCTTGTTTTGAAGATTTTTTTTGAGCTTATAGCAAGTTTTGGAGCTTGGAGGTTCAAGAACTCACTCTCTCCCATCTCCGAGCTAGGGTCGTTTTCCTCTCGATCTTCAAGAGTTAAGGGCCGATCTTGAGCTCACTATATGTTTTAAACAAGTTTTAAGTTGATTTATGGGGTAGAAATGCATGTTAGGTTATATTGGAGTTTATGGGTTCATGTTGATGTTTTGAGCAATGTGTGTTGTTTGATGTGTTGTAGATGGAGTTTAAGGTAATTTGAAGCCCCTAGGAACTGATGTATGCTTTTATGCCTGTTTTGGTTGAGTTGTATGCTTGATTGAATGGAATGGGAGGCTTTTGTGCATGAAGAGCCGAGTTTCTGCCCTTTTGGTAGAAACCAGGTTCGGCAGCCGAAGGACTTTCGGCCGCCGAACATGTCTGGGAGGCAAGCCTTTCGGCTGTCAAAGCTGCCCCCGAAAATGGACTTTCGTCTTTGGAGGGTACTTTCGACCGCTGAAGGTGCCGCCGAACCTGCCTGACTTTCGGCTCTGAAGGGACTTTCGGCCGCCGAACCTGCCGCCGAAAGTGCCCTGTTCAGCCTTCCTTTGCATATTTTGCATGATTGTTTTGAGGTGTTTTAGGGGGTTTTTGGGGAGTGTTTTAGAGTCATATTTATGTGTGTTTGGTCCCTCATTTGAGTCCACCTGTGTAGGTTTGGACCCTAGGAACCGAGGACCCCAGCAGTGAGATAGCTGCTTCAGAGTCTTTAGAACTTCAGCCAGAGGTGAGTAGAATAAACTCTTAAGTTTTAAATCAATGAAAATCTAAATTTTCAGCATGTTCATGCATCATGAATGCCATGTGATATTCTAGGTTGTTTGCATTAGAATTCACGAATATGTGGCATTGCATATCTTGATGTTGATGTGGATGGATGTTGGATGACCCATTAGTCCTCAGTATGATGAGACACGATATGATATGATATGGAAGTCCAGGTGTGGCCTGCACTACGCCCCTGGCACTATGTAAGTGAAAGTCCGAGTGTGGCCTGCACTACGCCCCCGGCACAGTTGGACATGTATGTTATGATATATGTAAGAGAAAGACCAGGTGTGGCCTGCACTACGCCCCTGGCACAGTTGGACTATGTAGAGGACCCTTGGTGACAAGTCCATCCTTGATGTGATTTGTTTGTGATGTGATGCATTACATGATAGCATGTATTTTTTTTTAAAATGCTTTTATTATTCTGCTCACTGGGCTCTAGTAGCTCACCCTTTTCCCCCTTATCCCCCAGGTTTGCAGGTACAGGGTAGACCAGGAGGTCAGCAGGAGTAAAGTTTATTTTTATGTAATAGTTAGAAGTTGTGGACTTGATAACATTGTAATGTAATGTCTTATATAGTTATGAAATATAATGATGATGTTATTGAGGTTTAGAAGTTGTGCTTAACCGAGTTTGTATAGTAATCCCTTTTGTATACATGATCTATGTTTTATATGATGTTTATGTTCAACCGAGCTTAATGTATACATGTTATGTTACCCCATTGGAGCATTTGATGAGGGCTCCAGTGTGTGGTTTATGTTATGTTTTGAGTTTACACAGGTTGAGCTTGGTTTATGGAAAGAAAAAGTTTACAGGTTGATGAGTATGTATTATCATGTATGGGATTTGACAAGTACACAGGATGTATGTCAGGCTTGCTACGGGTCCCGGCGGCCTTAAGCCGATCTGGATCCTAGCGCCGGTAGCGGTCTGGATTTCTGGGTCGTTACAGAGTGGTATCAGAGCCCTAGGTTCATATGGTCAAACCTAGAGTGTCGGGCTCATAGATGTTCTAGAAGGTCAAGCACAATAGGAAGATCATGTCCACTAGGATAGGATGTAGAGTCCTGTCTTGAATGATGATGTGAAATGCCATGATTTTATGCATGTGCATTGATGTTATGCTATGTATGTGATGCGGGTTCATGTGTTTTCACATGAACCATTTGATGCTAATGCTCTATGTGTTGTGTGATGTTTTTCAGAAAACAGGATGAGAGGAACTCATCGATCTACACGATTGGCTGGAGTACCACCCAAGGACGAGGGCACTGATGCCCGTCCTCCTGCATTGCCTAGGGCAATGTCTAGTAGGTCCAGCAGAGAAAGAGCAGTAAGAGACCCTAGGAGGTCTTTGGATCTGGGAAGAAGCAGGTCAGTGAGGGGAACAGTACAAGGGGATATGTCAGAAGATGTGGGAGATCAGATGAATGTGGATTAGAGGAGGGATGGCAGTCTCGGAGTAAGTATGTCGGAAGAGGGAATGGGAGAGTTCTAAGGAGGCACTCAGGCCTCGGGATTTGTTCAGCCACCTTACTACCCACCCTTCTCACAAAATCCCGGGTATTCGATGGGAGGTACATTGGATTACCCTAGCTTTACCCCATATCCCACACACATGCCATACCCACCTTACTACCCACCATACACTCAGTATCCAATGTATCCACCCCCACCCTATTATCCAAATCCAGCAAACCCTACCTCAGAAAATGTTGCACCTCCTCCACCATCAGCAGAACCCACAGTTTCAGCAACCCATATACCTAAGCCTAGCTCATCTGGTAGGAGCAGGGTCAAGATGACCGACTACATGAAGCTGGGTGCTCCCCAGTATGAAATCGGTGATGACCCGTTTGTGTACCTTGAGAGGGTCAAAACGATTACAGATGAGATAGGAGCTGATGACAGCAGAGCCATTCAGATGGCTGGGTTCACACTGAAATGCAAAAAGGCCCGAGAGTGGTTTAAGAATTATGTGAACCCGAGGGTAGACAGCATGACCTGGGAAGAGTTTGCAAATGAGTTTGCAGGATGGGCTTTCCCTGAAAGCTCTAGGGAGATGAAGATGGTGGAATTTGAGCAGTTAAGGCAGACAGAGGAGATGAGTGTAGATGAGTACACAGACAGATTCTTAGAGCTGTTGCCGTTTGCTGGGCAGAATCTTGATACTGATCAGAAGAAGTCAAGGAGGTATATCATGAAGCTTCATTCCAGGTATTCCTCCTTGATCCAGTCCGCAGAAAGGGAGAACTTCCACGCCATAGTGGATATGGCCTGGAGAATGGAGGCTAGTGCTATCATCGAGGGGAAGGTCAAACAGTCAGTGGCACAGCCTTCTGGTTCTAAGACCCCAGGCTCTTCTTCACTGGGTGCAGTAGCTTCAGGTAGTAAAAAGTGGGACAGTAATACCCGGCTAGACTCCGGTATCGGAATTCCTACCGTCCGGTGGAATCTCGGATGTCGGAGACCTCTAGAAGGGTAAAACCATGATTTCATAAAATGTTTTAATGTATTTGATGTTTTTAAGTTGAAAGAAATTGAGTTTTTGCATGAAAACAACCTTGGAGGAAAACCCAGGTTAAGCCGCCGAACCTCAAGTTCGGCCGCCGAACATGCATGCATTTCGGGTGTGCCTTAGGCCTCCGAAGGCATAAGTGAGGGAAGTCCAGGTTCGGCCGCCGAACCTCAAGTTTGGCCGCCGAACATGGCATGCATGCGGAGGCACATTCGGCCCCCAAACGTGGTGTAATACCCGGCTTGAGTCCGGCATCGGAATTCCTGTAGACCGGCGGAATCTCGAGTGTCGGAACCCTCGAGAAGGGTAAGACATTAGTGTTCATGTGTTTTTAAGAGTTTTGAATGGTTTAAAGTGTTAAAGGAAATGAGTTTGAAAGAAAAGCAACAAGGGAGAAATGCAAAGGTTCGGCCGCCGAAGGTCACTTTCGGCCGCCGAACATTGCATGGTTTCGGATTCACATTCGGTTGCCGAAGGTGGTCTGGCCAGCCACCTATAAAAGGGCCAAGGGTCGGTGGAAGGAGGATATTTCTCCTCCACTTGCAGCCAGAGGTGAGTTCCAGCCTCTCCCACGTTGACTTTCATGTTTTTCATGATTTTCACCAAATTTTTCAAGGGTTTTAAGAGTTGTGGTGTGTTTTGAAGGTTTTGAGCAAAAAAATAACAAGTTTGGAAGTTTGGAGCTTTGGAAGAGGTTTTCTCCATATCTCCACGTTAGGATCACTCATCCTCAAGTTCTTAAGGAGGTAAGAGTTGATCCTAAACTTCTTTGATGATTTTTGAAGGTTTTATAGGAGTTAGATGGGTAGTATGCATGATTAGGTTTTAGGTGAGTTTTTGGGGATGTTTGTGTTCAAGCATGTTAAGTGTTGTTTGATGTGTTTGTTTGAGGTTATAAGTTAGTTTTGGACCTCTTTATGCATGTTTTATGGTATGTGCTAGTTGGGAGTAGTTGATATGCATGTTGGATAGGTTTTGGGTGAGTTTTGCATGAAACAGAGCAGGTTTCTGCCCAACGGGCAAAACCAGGTTCGGCCGCCGAACCCCTTGTGGAGGCAGTTTCGGCTGCCAAAGCTTGCCCCCGAAAGCTAGGCTTTCGGTTTAGAAAGGGACTTTCGGCCGCCGAAAGGGGGAGTTCGGCCGCCAAAAGAGTGTGAGTTTCGTCTCTGGACGAGACCTTCGGCCGCCGAAGGTGCCGCCGAACATGCATGAGTTTCATCTCTGGAGGGGGGTTTCGGCCGCCGAACCTGCCGCCGAAAGTGCCCTGTCCAGCCTTCTTTTGCATGTTTTATGTGATTGTTTTAGGATCTTTTAGAGGGCTTTTGGGGAGTTTCTTAGAGATGTTCTTGAGTTAGTTTGGTCCCTCATTTGAGTCCACCTGTGTAGGAACGGACCAGAGGAATCAGGGAGGTCAGCAGTGAGTATTGCGTCTAAACCTGCAGAGTTAGCACAGAGTCAGCCAAAGGTGAGTGGAACTAACTTTAAGGTTTGAATATGAGAAATGAATATTTTTATCATATTTCATGCATCATGAATATATTATAGGCTGAGTGCATTAGTGAACACGAATATGATGCATTACATCTATCCTTGTACTTGGCACTGCTCCTTGTACATTGTTTCTATGCTACTGTGCGGACACAGGTTTGGATGCAATAGCCCTCGCAGGAAAGACCTGGAACAGCCCTAAGGGGACCAAGCACAGGGTGCTTCGGTACTAATGATTGAAATGCAGTCCTAAGAGCTCCTTCGTGGGCTGGACACAGTTAGAGGGAGTTTTGATCCGTCCGGCTGAGATGATGTGATTTACTTGTGATATGATGCATTCCACGAGAGCATGTTTTATCACCTATTATTTCATTACTGTTCTACTCACTGGGCTGTAGTAGCTCACCCCATTCCCCTAACCCCAGTTTTGCAGGTTCAGAGTTCAAAGGGAAGTCAGCAGGGTACAGGAAGAGTACAGAGTATTGTAATAGCTAGTGTGGACATGTATTGTAAAGAGACAGTGTACAGTGTATAGACTTGTGCTTGACTTATAAGAGTTGTAATCCCTTTGTGTATTCACATGATCAGTTTATGTTTACATAGTTTCATTGTATGTATATGAGAAAACCAGGCTTAACCTTATGAGTTTTATCCGCCTAGAGCAATGAGGAGCTCTAGTAGGGATTGTTATAGAACCGAGATAGTGCATGCACAGGTTAAGCCTTGAAATGAAGAAAAGTTTTATGTTTTTACAGAAAATGTATGATCATGTATGGGATGTCACAGGTATATAGACAGTATAGCAGGCTTACTACGGGTCCCGGCGACCTTAAGTCGATCTGGATCCTAGTGCCGATAGCAGTTCGATTTCCGGGCTGTTACGGATTGGTATCAGAGCCCTAGGTTCACATGGTCGGACCTATAGAGATAGAGTGGGGCTCAGAGAGGTGTAGTTGGTCAAGCACAATAGGAAAACATGTCCACTAGGATAGGATGTTAGTCGTGTCTATATGATGATGTGAAATGCCATGATTCATGCATGTGCATTCTTTTATATGTGTTGCTTATGTGTTATGTTATGTGCTGTTTTCCAGAGAGTTAAGATGCGAGGAACTCGTCGATCTGCAAGATTGACTGGAGTCCCACCTGAAAGTGAGGGTATAGCTGCTCGTCCACCTGCATTGCCAAGGGCAAGATCTCACAGGTCAAGCAGGGAAGGAACGTCACGAGACCCTAGAAGGTCTTCTGACGAGAGCAGAAGAGGAATAGGCAGAGGGGGAAGATCAGAAGAAGAGAGAGTTGCTTTGGAGGGAGATTAGAGTAGAGATGAAAGCATGGGAGTAGGAAGGTCAGAAGAAGGCATGGGGGAGTCCCAGGGAGGCGCACAGGCCTCGGGGTTTGGCTATCCACCCTTTCCACAGGGCCCAGGGTATCCGATGGGAGGCAAGTCGGATTACTCCAGCTTCGCCCCATATCCACCCTACATGCCCTATATGCCCTATCCTTCCTTCTATCCACCATATCACATGTATCCACCCCCACCTATTCATCCAAGTCCTGCACAGCCGGAAGCAAGAGAAACAGTACCTCCACCACCACCACCTGAACCAGTAGCCCCTGTTGTGGAAGCATAGCAACCCAGTTCTTCAGGGGGAAACAAAGTGAAGATGACTGAGTACTTAAAGTTGGATGCTCCTAAATTCAACACGGGAGATGATCCCTTTGAGTATCTTAGTGCGGTCAGAATGATAACAAGTGAGTTGGGAGCAGATGATAGCAGAGCCATTGAGATGGCAGGGTTCACATTAAAGTGCAAGAAAGCCAGAGAATGGTTCAAGAATTATGTGGACCCGAGAATTGACAGTATGACATGGGAAGAGTTCGCCAACGAATTTGCTGGGTGGGCTTTTCCTGACAGTTCTAGGGAGCTAAAGGTTGTGGAGTTTGAGCAATTGAGACAGACGGAGGAGATGAGCGTTGATGAGTATACATATAAGTTCCTGGAATTGTTACCATACGTGGGTCAAGCGTATGATACGGATCAGAAGAAAGCAAAGAGGTATGCCACGAGGCTACATCCCAGGTATTTCTCCTTGATCCTCCACGCAGAGAAAGAGAGTTTCCACTCGATTGTGGATGCTGCTAGGAAGATGGAGGCTAGTGCCGTAATACAGGGAGTAGTTCAGCAACCAAAGGCACAATCTTCTGGTGCTAAACCTGGTTCCTCCTCACAGAGTACGACGAGTGTGAGTAAGAAGAGATGGGATATACTCAGAGGAAAAAGGGGCAAGTTCTGGAGCAGGATTAAGTCGAGTCTGGGAATGAGTAGCGGCTCCAGCTCTGGCGCAGATGTTCCAGTGTGCAAGAGGTGTGGAAGACAACACAGAGGAGCTTGTTTGTTGGGATCTACAGCCTGCTATAGATGTGGGCAAGAGGGACATTTCTCACGAGAATGTCCTCAAGCGACGTTGGTTGCACCATCCCAGCAGATGAGCACAGGCAGTGTAGCACAGCTAATAGCTTCAGCCGTACCACAAGGCAGTGGCAGAGGTAGAGGAAGAGGGGCAGCCTCTTCATCAGGGATGGGTTCCCGGTGTGCAGGTCCGTCAGCCCCAGCACGGATTTTCACCATGACTCAGCAGGAGGCAGACACTGCGAACACGGTGGTGTCAGGTAATCTCATCATTGGGTGTTCAGAGGTGTATGCTTTGATGGACCCCGGTGCTTCTCACTCTTTTATTTCTTCTAGAGCCGCAGAGAGGTTGGGTCTGATGGTCTCCGAGTTAGAGTGTCCTCTTTGGGTTAGTGGACCCAAATGTGATCCATCTTTGGCAGAGTCAGTCTGTCGGTTTAGTCCAGTGTGCATAGAGAGTAGATACCTTCCAGCTGACCTAGTGGTTCTAGAGTTGACAGATTTTGATGTCATTCTAGGGATGGACTGGTTATCTATGTACAATGCTACCTTGAACTGCAAGGACAAGGTAGTCAGTTTCAGAGACCAGGATGGATCAGAGTGTGTCTTTAGAGGAGATAGGAGGGGGACACCTAGAGGTTTGATCTCAGCCCTTCAGGCTCATAAGTTGTTGAGGAGGGGTTGTCAGGGGTTCATCGCTCATGTGAGAGAGCTAGACCGTCGGGTTAGGGAACCGTCCTCAGTACCAGTTGTTAGGGAGTTCCCAGATGTGTTTTCTGAAGAGCTTCCAAGGCTACCACTTGATAGGGAAATAGAGTTTGAGATCGAATTGCTGCCTGGTACTAGACCGATCTCTATTCCTCCCTACAGGATGGCACCAGCAGAGTTGAGAGAGCTGAAAGAGCAGTTACAGGACTTGGTAGACAAGGGTTTCATCCGCCCGAGTACCTCACCCTGGGGTGCTCCAGTACTGTTTGTCAGAAAGAAGGATGGATCTCTTCGACTTTGTATCGACTACAGGCAGTTGAACAAAGTCACTATCAAGAACAAGTATCCTTTACCCAGGATCGATGATCTATTCGACCAGCTGTCAGGAGCAGGATGTTTTTCTAAGATAGATCTGAGATCCGGATACCACCAGTTGAAGATTAGGGAAGGAGATGTATCCAAGACTGCTTTCAGGACCAGATATGGGCATTATGAGTTCCTAGTAATGCCGTTCGGGTTGACTAACGCCCCTGCAGCATTTATGGATCTCATGAACAGGGTTTTCAGGGAGTACTTGGATCATTTTGTGATCGTCTTTATCGATGATATCTTGGTGTACTCCAGGCATGCAGAGGAGCATGCCCAGCATCTGCGGATAGTGCTACAGACCTTGAGAGAGCATGGCTTGTATGCCAAGTTCTCCAAGTGCGAGTTCTGGCTGAGGAGCATTTCCTTTTTGGGACATGTAGTATCAGAGGAAGGAATAACAGTAGATCCCAAAAAGGTAGAGGCAGTAGCCAACTGGCCTACACCCACTTCAGTGACCGAGATCAAGAGTTTTCTGGGTTTGGCATGCTACTATCGGAGGTTCGTTCAGGATTTCTCGAAGATAGCTGCTCCGATGACCAGACTGACCAGAAAGAATCAGAAGTTCGTATGGTCAGAGGATTGTGATGAGAGTTTTGAAGTTTGAAGAGTTGAAGAGACGGTTGACTTCAGCACCGGTGTTAGCTCTGCCAATCAGTGATGAAGATTTCATAGTATTCTGTGATGCATCCCGAGTGGGATTAGGTTGTGTGTTGATGCAGAATGACAGAGTGATAGCTTATGCTTCGAGACAGTTGAAGAAGCACGAGCTGAATTACCCGACACACGATCTGGAGATGGCAGCTGTTATCTTTGTACTTAAGATGTGGAGGCATTACCTCTATGGGGTAAAGTGTGAGATCTATACGGATCATAAGAGCCTATAGCACATCTTAAGTCAGAGAGAGTTAAACTTGAGGTAGAGACGGTGGGTAGAATTGCTCAGTGATTATGATTGTAAAATCCAGTATCATCCGGGTAAGGCTAATGTGGTAGCTGATGCCTTAAGCCGAAAATCACTTGGCAGTCTGTCCCACATCACAGCAGAAAGAAGGCCGGTGGTGAAGGACTTCTACAGGCTCATGGATGAAGGGCTATAGTTGCAGCTATCTGGTACAGGTGCTTTGATTGCACAGATGAGAGTTACACCTGTGTTTCTAGAGCAAGTTGCTCTGAAACAGCACGAGGACCCTGAGTTAGTCAAGATTGCCAGGACTGTTCAGTCTAGCAACAGTGCAGAGTTCAGATTTGACAGTGAGGGGATTCTTCGTCAGGGTAAAAGATTATGTGTACCAGATGACGCCAGTTTGAAGGAAGACATTATGAGGGAAGCTCATAATGCGAGATATAGCATTCACCCTGGAGCCACCAAAATTTATCAAGATCTGAGAAGGGTGTATTGGTGGCCAGCAATGAAGAAAGAAGTGGCACAGTTCGTGTCAGCCTGCGAGACATGTCAAAGGGTGAAGCTAGAGCACCAGAAGCCGGCTGGAATGCTTAACCCACTGCCGATTCCAGAGTGGAAATGGGAGAACATAGTTATGGATTTTGTAGTGGGGTTATTGGCGACGTCTAACAGACTAGACTCCATATGGGTGATTGTGGATAGACTCACTAAATCTGCCCACTTCATTCTAGTCAGGAGTAACTATTCTGTGGACAAGCTAGCGCAGGTGTATGTTAACGAGATAGTGAGGCTGCATGGAGTTCCAGTGTCGATAGTATCAGATAGAGGACCTCAGTTCACCTCCAGATTTTGGCGGAGTCTGCAGAGTGAAATGGGCACAAGATTGGATTTCAGCACTGCTTTCCATCCACAGACAGACGGTCAGTCCGAAAGGACCATCCAGACCATAGAAGATATGTTGAGAATGTGTGTGTTAGACTTTGGCGGTTCTTGGAGGCAGCATCTACCTCTGGTGGAGTTTGCCTACAACAACAGCCATCATGCTAGCATAGGGATGGCCCCTTATGAAGCTCTGTATGGGAGGAAGTGCAGAACACCTGTTTGCTGGGAAGAAGTTGGAGAGAAGGCTCTTGTAGGGCCAGAGTTAGTGGAGATTACCAGCAAGTTGGTGCCTATCATCAGAGAGAGGATCAGAACAGCTGTTAGCATACAGAAAAGCTATGCAGACATCCGTAGGAAGCAGATCGAGTTCCAGGAGGGGGATATGGTATTGCTAAAGGTGTCTCCGATGAAAGGAGTGGTTCGGTTTGGAAAGAAGGGTAAACTAGCTCCACGGTACATTGGTCCCTTTGAAATTTTGCAGAAGATCGGGAATGTGTCGTATAAGCTGGATTTACTTGCTTCTATGGAAAGAATCCATCCGGTTTTCCATGTTTCTATGTTGAAGAAGTTTGTGTCAGATCCAGAGAAGGTTCTTAGTGAACCTGAGGTGGAAATCTTAAGTGATCTCACCTATGTAGACTAGCCAGTGCGGATCTTAGACACCCAGATCAGAAAGCTGAGAAACAAGGAGATACCAATGGTGAAAGTCCTGTGGAACCACTACAACCTAGAAGAGTGCACCTGGGAGACTCGGGAGTCCATGCTCCAGCAATACCCATATCTGTTTTAAGGTTAGTTTTTTTCCCTTTTCTATGTGTTTATGTGCTTAGATGTTTGAGGAACATTCGGGGACGAATGTTCTTAAGGGGGGAAGAATGTAATACCCGGCTTGAGTCCGGCATCAGAATTCCTGTAGACCGGCGGAATCTCGAGTGTCGGAACCCTCAAGAAGGGTAAGACATTAGTGTTCATGTGTTTTTAAGAGTTTTGAATGGTTTAAAGTGTTAAAGGAAATGAGTTTGAAAGAAAAGCAACAAGGGAGAAATGCAAAGGTTCGGCCGCCGAAGGTCACTTTCGGCCGCCGAACATTGCATGGTTTCGGATTCACGTTCGGCTGCCGAAGGTGGTCTGGCCAGCCACCTATAAAAGGGCCAAGGGTCGGTGGAAGGAGGATATTTCTCCTCCACTTGCAGCCAGAGGTGAGTTCCAGCCTCTCCCACGTTGACTTTCATGTTTTTCATGATTTTCACCAAATCTTTCAAGGGTTTTAAGAGTTGTGGTGTGTTTTGAAGGTTTTGAGCAAAAAAATACCAAGTTTGGAAGTTTGGAGCTTTGGAAGAGGTTTTCTCCACATCTCCACGTTAGGATCACTCATCCTCAAGTTCTTAAGGAGGTAAGAGTTGATCCTAAACTTCTTTGATGATTTTTGAAGGTTTTATAGGAGTTAGATGGGTAGTATGCATGATTAGGTTTTAGGTGAGTTTTTGGGGGATGTTTGTGTTCAAGCATGATAAGTGTTGTTTGATGTGTTTGTTTGAGGTTAGAAGTTAGTTTTGGACCTCTTTATGCATGTTTTATGGTATGTGCTAGTTGGGAGTCGTTGATATGCATGTTGGATAGGTTTTGGGTGAGTTTTGCATGAAACAGAGCAAGTTTCTGCCCAACAGGCAAAACCAGGTTCGGCCGCCGAACCCCTTGTGGAGGCAGTTTCGGCTGCCAAAGCTTGCCCCCGAAAGCTAGGCTTTCGGTTTAGAAAGGGACTTTCGGCCGTCGAAAGGGGGAGTTCGGCCGCCGAAAGAGTGTGAGTTTCGTCTCTGGACGAGACCTTTGGCCGCCGAAGGTGCCGCCGAACATGCCTGAGTTTCGTCTCTGGAGGGGGGTTTCGACCGCCGAACCTGCCGCCGAAAGTGCCCTGTCCAGCCTTCTTTTGCATGTTTTATGTGATTGTTTTAGGATCTTTTAGAGGGCTTTTGGGGAGTTTCTTAGAGATGTTCTTGAGTTAGTTTGGTCCCTCATTTGAGTCCACCTGTGTAGGAACGGACTAGAGGAATCAGGGAGGTCAGCAGTGAGTATTGCGTCTGAACCTGCAGAGTTAGCACAGAGTCAGCCAGAGGTGAGTGGAACTAACTTTAAGGTTTGAATATGAGAAATGAATATTTTTATCATATTTCATGCATCATGAATATATTATAGGCTGAGTGCATTAGTGAACACGAATA
This sequence comes from Manihot esculenta, assembly GCF_001659605.2. NCBI lineage: Eukaryota > Viridiplantae > Streptophyta > Magnoliopsida > Malpighiales > Euphorbiaceae > Manihot > Manihot esculenta. The sequence goes on along the minus strand of NC_035167.2, from coordinate 5,487,807 downwards.
TGATGCATTACATCTATCCTTGTACTTGGCACTGCTCCTTGTACATTGTTTCTATGCTACTGTGCGGACACAGGTTTGGATGCAATAGACCTCGCAGGAAAGACCTGAAACAGCCCTAAGGGGACCAGGCACAGGGTACTTCGGTACTAATGATTGAGATGCAGTCCTAAGAGCTCCTTCGTGGGCTGGACACAGTTAGAGGGAGTTTTGATCCGTCCGGCTGAGATGATGTGATTTACTTGTGATATGATACATTCCACGAGAGCATGTTTTATCACCTGTTATTTCATTACTGTTCTACTCACTGGGCTGTAGTAGCTCACCCCATTCCCCTAACCCCAGTTTTGCAGGTTCAGAGTTCAAAGGGAAGTCAGCAGGGTACAGGAAGAGTACAGAGTATTGTAATAGCTAGTGTGGACATGTATTGTAAAGAGACAGTGTACAGTGTATAGACTTGTGCTTGACTTATAAGAGTTGTAATCCCTTTGTGTATTCACATGATCAGTTTATGTTTACATAGTTTCATTGTATGTATATGAGAAAACCAGGCTTAACATTATGAGTTTTATCCGCCTAGAGCAATGAGGAGCTCTAGTAGGGATTGTTATAGAACCGAGATAGTGCATGCACAGGTTAAGCCTTGAAATGAAGAAAAGTTTTATGTTTTTACAGAAAATGTATGATCATGTATGGGATGTCACAGGTATACAGACAGTATAGCAGGCTTACTACGGGTCCCGGCGACCTTAAGTCGATCTGGATCCTAGTGCCGGTAGCAGTTCGGTTTTCGGGCTGTTACACGTGGCCTGATTAGCCACTATAAAAGGGTCCCTTAGCCGAAATGGGCGAGCTTTTCTCCACATTTTCGGCCAAGGTGAGCTCTCCGCCGTTCCTCACCAATCTTTGAGTTCTTCCTTCAGATCTTTCAAGTTTTTCACTAGTTTTCACCTTGTTTTGAAGATTTCCAATTTTTGAGCAAGTTTTGAGCTTGGAGACCCAAGGAAGTTGGAAATCTCCCATCTCCAAGTTTAGGTCGTCTCTCTCTCGATCTTCAAGAGGTAAGAGCCGATCTTAAGCTCATTGCATGTTTTAAGTAAGTTTTAAGTAGATTTATGGGGTAGAAATGCATGTTAGGTTATGTTGGAGTTTATGTGTTAATGTTGTGTTTTTGAACAATGTGGCTTGCCAATGCATGTTTGATGTGTTGTAGATGGGGTTTTAGGTAGTTTGAGACCCCTAGGAGCTTGTATGCATGTTTTGGTTGAGCTAAATGCATGATGGTTTGAGTTAGAGGCATTTGTGCATGTTTGAACCAAGTTTCTGCCCTTTGGGAGAAACCAGGTTCGGCAGCCGAAAGGACTTTCGACCGCCGAACCCTCTTGTGGAGGCAGCATTCGGCTGCTGAAGCTCGCCCCCGAAAGAGGACTTTCGCCTCTGTCTGGGAGTTTCAGCCGCCGAAGGTGCCGCCGAACCTGCCTGACTTTCGGCTCTGGAGGGACTTTCGGCCGCCGAACCTGCCGCCGAAAGTGCCCTGTCCAGCCTTCTTTTGCATGTTTTTCTATGGTTGTTTCATGATGTTCTAGGGGGTTTTTGGGGAGTAGTTTAGAGTTATGTTCATGTATGTTTGGTCCCTCATTTGAGTCCACCTGTGTAGGTTCGGACCCGAGGAACCGAGGACCCCAGCAGTGAGTCCAGCTGCTTCAGAGTCAGTAGAGCTTCAGCCAGAGGTGAGTGGAATAACTCTTATGCTTTTAAATAAATAAACCAGTTTAAGCATGATTCACGCATCATGAATGCCATGAAATATAATAGGGTGTTTGCATTAGACTCACGAATATGTTGCATTGCATAATATGTTTGATGATGTGGATGAATGTTGAATGATCCTTTAGTCCCCCTATGCTATGATGATGATGATACGGTACGGAAGACCAGTGAGGCCCATTCTACGCCCCTGGCACCATGTAAGAGAAAGACTAGTGAGGCCCATTCTATGCCCCTGGCACAGTTGGACCATGTTATGCTATGTTATGTAAGAGAAAGACCAGTGAGGCCCATTCTACGCCCCTGGCACAGTTGGACCATGTTATGCTATGTTATGTAAGAGAAAGACCAGTGAGGCCCATTCTACGCCCCTGGCACAGTTGGACTATGTAGGGGACTATTGGTGACAAATTCATCCTTGACGTGATTAGTTGTGATGTGATGCATTTCATATTATCATATGTTTTAAATGTTTTTATTATTCTGCTCACTGGGCTCTTGTAGCTCACCCCTCTCCCTTAACCCCCAGGCTTGCAGGTACAGGGTAGACCAGGAGGTCAGCAAGAGTAATGAAGTCCTTATTTTGTAATAGATAGAAAGTGGACATGACAAATTGTATAATGATGTAATGTTATGATTAGCTATGTTATGTAATGAGGATATTGAGGTTTAGAAGTGTGCTTGACCATAGTTTGTTGTAATCCTTTTTTTTTTATATAGACATGATCTTAATGTTTATGGATGATTATGTTTAACCAACTCAACGCATGTTATGTCGCCCATTGAGGGCATTGATGAGATCCCACAGAGGGGTCAATGGTTATATTTATGATTATGTTCAGTGCATGCACAGGTTGGGGTTGGTACATGAGTATATGAATGAAAGAAAAGTTTTAAATTTTTATGTATGTTGTGGATCATGTATGGGATTAAACAGGATTACAGGTTTCATGTTAGGCTTGCTACGGGTCCCGACGGCCTTAAGCCGACCTGGATCCTAGCGCCGATAACGGTCCGATTTTTGGGTCGTTATAGGGTGCAGTAGCTTCAGGTAGTAAAAAGTGGGACAGAGGCTCCAGGAAGTCAAAGAAGAACAAGTTTTGGAACAAGATCAAGTCCAGTCTGGGACTAGGGAGTGGCTCAAGCTCTGGTGCGGATAATGCAGTTTGTGCAAGGTGTGGTAAGCCACACAAGGGAGTCTGCCGGGCTGGGACAACAGCCTGCTTCAGATGCGGGCAAGAGGGACACATGGCTCGGGAGTGTCCTAGAACAGTACCTATGGCACAGTCCCAGCAGACAGCTTCTGGCAGTGTAGCTCAACCAGTAGCTCCAGCCATGACTCAGGCCAGTGGCAGAGGTAGAGGGAGAGGGGCAGCCTCTTCTTCAACAGGTTTCAGTGGTGAAGGTCCATCAGCTCCAGCATGGATCTTCACAATGACACAGCAGGAGGCAGATGCATCTAACACCGTGGTGGCAGGTAACTTAGTCATTGGTTGTTCAGATGTGTATGCCTTGATGGACCCTGGTGCATCTCATTCCTTTATTGCTCCGAGAGCCGTCGAGAGGTTGGGGTTGATGATCTCTGGGTTAGAGTGTCCTCTCTGGGTTAGTGGACCCAAGTGTGATCCATCAGTGGCAGAGTCAGTCTGCCAGTGTAGTCCAGTGTTTGTTGAGGGAAGATGCTTGTCCGCCGACCTAGTGGTTCTAGATTTGACAGATTTTGACGTCATTCTAGGGATGGACTGGTTATCTACCCATGGTGCTACCTTGGACTGCAGGGACAAGGTAGTCAGGTTCAGAGGTCCGGATGGGTCAGAGGTTGTCTTCAGGGGAGACAGGAGGGGTACACCTAGAGGTCTGATATCAGCTCTTCAGGCTCGTAGGTTGCTTAGGAGGGGATGTCAGGGGTATTTGGCTCATGTTAGATAGCTTAACAGTCAGGTTAGAGAGCCCGCCTCAGTGCCCATCATCTGAGGTTGGTTCTGCAGACCTTGAAGGAACATGGCTTGTATGCCAAGTTCTCCAAGTGTGAGTTCTGGCTGAGGAGCATCTCATTCTTGGGGCATGTTGTGTTAGAAGATGGAATAGAGGTGGACCCTAAGAAAGTCGAAGCTGTGGCTAACTGGCCTAGACCCACTTCAGTGACAGAGATCAGAAGTTTCTTGGGTTTGGCAGGTTACTACAGGAGGTTCGTACAGGACTTCTCTAAGATTGCAGCTCCTTTGACCAGATTAAACAGGAAGAATCAGAAATTTGTGTGGACCGACTAGTGCGAAGAGAGTTTTGAAGAGCTTAAGAAGAGGTTAACGTCAGCACCGGTGTTAGCTTTGCCTAACAGTCAGGAGAACTTCACAGTGTTTTGTGATGCATCCCGAGTGGGATTGGGTTGTGTGCTAATACAGAATGAAAGGGTAATTGCTTATGCTTCTAGGCAGCTAAAGAAGCACGAGTTGAATTACCCCACGCATGACCTAGAAATGGCAGCCGTTATCTTTGCACTCAAGATGTGGAGGCATTACCTTTACGGTGTTAAATGTGAGATCTTCACAGATCATAAAAGCCTGCAGTACATCCTGAGTCAAAGAGATTTGAACTTGAGACAGAGAAGATGGGTAGAGCTGATGAGTGATTATGATTGCAAGATTCAGTACCATCCGGGTAAGGCGAATGTTATGGCAGACGCCCTAAGCCGAAAATCACTAGGCAGTTTATCCCACATCACGGCTGAGAGGAGACCGGTGGTGAAGGAGTTTTACAAGCTCATTGATGAAGGTCTACAGTTGGAGTTGTCTGGTACAGGTGCTTTAGTTGCCCAGATGAGAGTGGCACCTGTGTTTCTGGAGCAGGTGGCTCAGAAACAGCATGAGGACCCAGAGTTAGTGAAGATTTCCAGGACTGTTCAGTCAGGCAAAGATAGTGAGTTCAGGTTCGACAGCAAGGGGATCCTCCGCTATGAGAGCCGATTGTGTGTACCAGACAACATAGGGCTAAATGGAGACATTATGAGAGAAGCTCATAATGCCAGATACAGTGTTCACCCTGGAGCCACCAAAATGTACCAAGATCTGAAAAAAGTCTATTGGTGGCCAGCTATGAAGAGAGAAGTGGTACAGTTTGTGTCAGCCTGCGAGGTATGTCAGAGGGTGAAGCTGGAACATCAGAAGCCAGCTGGAATGCTTAACCCACTACCTATTCCAGAGTGGAAATGGGAGAATATAGCTATGGACTTCGTAGTGGGGTTACCAGCAGCGTCCAACAGATTAGACTCCATATGGGTGATTGTGGACAGACTCACCAAATCTTCTCACTTCATCCCTGTCAGGAGCAACTACTCTGTGGATAAGTTAGCGCAGGTGTAAGTTGATGAAGTGGTCAGGTTACATGGGGTTCCTGTTTCAATAGTGTCTGATAGAGGGCCCCAGTTCACCTCCAGGTTTTGGCGGAGTCTACAGAATACTATGGGTACCAGGTTGGATTTCAGTACTGCCTTCCATCCCCAGACTGACGGACAGTCAGAGAGGACCATCCAGACTATAGAAGATATGCTCAGAATGTGTGTGCTAGATTTTGGCGGTTCTTGGAGGCAGCATCTACCCTTGGTGGAGTTTGCCTACAATAACAGCTATCATGCTAGCATAGGGATGGCTCATTATGAAGCTTTATATGGGCAGAAGTGCAAGTCACCGGTTTGCTGGGAGGAAGTAGGGGAAAAGGCCTTGGCAGGCCCTGAGCTTGTTGAGATCACCAGCAGGGTGGTGTCCATTATCAGAGAGAGGATCAGAACTGCTGTGAGCAGACAGAAGAGCTATGCAGACCTCCGCAGGAGACAGGTAGAATTTCAGGAGGGAGATCTGGTATTGCTCAAAGTGTCTCCTATGAAAGGAGTGGTTCGTTTTGGGAAGAAAGGTAAGCTAGCCCCACGATACATTGGACCCTTTGAAATCTTGCAGAAGATTGGGAATGTGTCATACAAGCTAGATTTGCCTGCTTCAATGGAAAGAATCCATCCGGTTTTCCATGTTTCCATGTTGAGGAAGTTCGTGTCAGATCCGAGCAAGGTTCTTAGTGAGCCTGATGTGGATATCCAAGAAGATCTCACCTATGTTGAGCAGCTAGTGCGGATCATAGACACCCAGATCAGGAAGTTGAGAAGCAAGAAAATCCCGATGGTGAAAGTCCTTTGGAACCACCACAATATGGAAGAATGCACTTGGGAGACACGGGAGTCCATGCTCCAGCAATACCGTTATCTTTTCTAAGGTTAGTTTTATGTGTTTTATGTACGATATATGGTATGCTTGTCATGTGCTAGTTGAGGAACATTCGGGGATGAATGTTCTTAAGGGGGGGAGAATGTAATACCCGGCTAAATTCCTACCGTTCGGTGGAATCTCGGGTGTCGGAGATCTCTAAAAGGGTAAAACTATGTTTTTATAAAATATTTTAATGCATTTTATGTTTTTAAGCAAGAAAGAAATGAGTTTTTGCATGAAAATAACCTTGGAGGAAAAACTCAGGTTCGGCCGCCGAACCTCAAGTTCGGCCGCCGAACATGCATGGGCTTCAGGAGTGCTTTAGGCCCCCGAAGGCATAAGTGAAGGAAGTCCAGGTTCGGCCGCCGAACATGGCATGCATGCGGAGGCACGTTCGGCCCCCGAATGTGGCCTGGCCAGCCACCTATAAAGGGTCCCTTAGCCGAAATGGGCGAGCTTTTCTCCCCATTTTCGGCCAAGGTGAGCTCTCCGCCGTCCCTCGCCAATCTTGAGTTTCTTCCTTCCATTTTTCATGATTTTTATGAGTTGCAACCTTGTTTTGAAGATTTTTTTTTGAGCTTATAGCAAGTTTTGGAGCTTGGAGGTTCAAGAACTCACTCTCTCCCATCTCCGAGCTAGGGTCGTTTTCCTCTCGATCTTCAAGAGGTAAGGGCTGATCTTGAGCTCACTATATGTTTTAAACAAGTTTTAAGTTGATTTATGGGGTAGAAATGCATGTTAGGTTATATTGGAGTTTATGGGTTCATATTGATGTTTTGAGCAATGTGTGTTGTTTGATGTGTTGTAGATGGGGTTTAAGGTAGTTTGAAGCCCCTAGGAACTGATGTATGCTTCTATGCATGTTTTGGTTGAGTTGTATACTTGATTGAATGGAATGGGAGGCTTTTGTGCATGAAGAGCCGAGTTTCTGCCCTTTTGGCAGAAACCAGGTTCGGCAGCCGAAGGACTTTCGGCCGCTGAACATGTCTGGGAGGCAAGCCTTTCGGCTGCCGAACCTGCCCCCGAAAATGGAATTTCGTCTCTGGAGGGCACTTTCGGCCGCCGAAGGTGCCGCCGAACCTGCCTGACTTTCAGCTCTGGAGGGACTTTCGGCCGCCGAACCTGCCGCCGAAAGTGCCCTGTTCAGCCTTCCTTTGCATGTTTTGCATGATTGTTTTGAGGTGTTTTAGGGGGTTTTTGGGGAGTGTTTTAGAGTCATGTTTATGTGTGTTTGGTCCCTCATTTGAGTCCACCTGTGTAGGTTTGGACCCTAGGAACCGAGGACCCCAGCAGTGAGATAGCTGCTTCAGAGTCTTTAGAACTTCAGCCAGAGGTGTGTAGAATAAACTCTTAAGTTTTAAATCAATGAAAATCTAAATTTTCAGCATGTTCATGCATCATGAATGCCATGTGATATTCTAGGTTGTTTGCATTAGAATTCACGAATATGTGGCATTGCATATCTTGATGTTGATGTGGATGGATGTTGGATGACCCATTGGTCCTCAGTATGATGAGACACGATATGATATGATATGGAAGTCCAGGTGTGGCCTGCACTACACCCCTGGCACTATGTAAGTGAAAGTCCGGGTGTGGCCTGCACTACGCCTCCGGCACAGTTGGACATGTATGTTATGATATATGTAAGAGAAAGACCAGGTGTGGCCTGCACTACGCCCCTGGCACAGTTGGACTATGTAGAGGACCCTTGGTGACAAGTCCATCCTTGATGTGATTTGTTTGTGATGTGATGCATTACATGATAGCATGTATTTTTTTTTAAATTCTTTTCTTATTCTGCTCACTGGGCTCTAGTAGCTCACCCCTTTCCCCCTTATCCCCCAGGTTTGCAGGTACAGGGTAGACTAGGAGGTCAGCAGGAGTAAAGTTTATTTTTATGTAATAGTTAGAAGTTGTGGACATGATAACATTGTAATGTAATGTCTTATATAGTTATGAAATATAATGATGATGTTATTGAGGTTTAGAAGTTGTGCTTGACCGAGTTTGTATAGTAATCCCTTTTGTATACATGATCTATGTTTTATATGATATTTATGTTCAACCGAACTTAATGTATACATGTTATGTTACCCCATTGGAGCATTTGATGAGGGCTCCAGTGTGTGGTTTATGTTATGTTTTGAGTTTACACAGGTTAAGCTTGGTTTATGGAAAGAAAAAGTTTACAGGTTTATGAGTATGTATTATCATGTATGGGATTTGACAGGTACACAGGATGTATGTCAGGCTTGCTACGGGTCCCGGCGGCCTTAAGCCGATCTGGATCCTAGCGCCGGTAGCGGTCTGGATTTTCGGATCGTTACACGGCGGCAGCAAAAGGGAGCCACTTTCGGCGGCCGAACATGAGGTTCGGCGGCCGAACCTGGCATTTCCCTTCAAAACTTTCTTTTCCTTCAAAACTCAATTTTCTTTCTTAATCAAAGCATAAAACATGTAAAAACATTTTGGAAAACATCTATTTTACTCTTCTAGAAGATTCCGACATCCGGAAAATTTCGGATTCCAACGGAGATTCCGCTGGAAGATAGGAATTACGGTGTCGGGGTCTAACCGGGTATTACATTCTTCCCCCCTTTAAGAACATTCGTCCTCGAATGTTCAACAACAAGCATAGCATCAAAAGAAACACATAAAACCTATGACACTCACTTTAGAAGAGATAAAGATATAGCTGGAGCATGAACTCCCGGGTCTCCCAAACACTCTCTTCCATTCTGTGGTGATTCCAAAGGACTTTCACCATCGGAATTTCCTTATTCCTCAGCTTTCTGATCTGAGTGTCTATGATCTGTACTGGCTGTTCACATAGGTGAGATCTCTTAGGATCTCTACATCTGGCTCATTAAGAACCTTGCCCGGATCTGACACAAACTTCTAAAACATGGAAACATGGAAAACCGGATGGATTCTCTTCATGGAAACAGGTAAGTCTAACTTGTACAATACACTCCCAACCTTTTTGCAAGACCTCGAAGGATTCGATGTATCGTGGAGCTAGCTTACCTTTCTTCCCAAAGCGAATCACCCCTTTCATAGGAGACACCTTGAGCAACACCATATCTCTCTCCTGGAACACTACAAGCTTTCCACGGACATCTGCTTAACACTCCTGCCGGCTCACAGCCATCCTGATTCTTTCTCTGACCACCGGTCTTCTCTCTGTTGTAATTAGGGGTGAGCATTCGGTCGGTTCGGTTCAAAACCGAACCGAACCGAATAAACCAAAAACTGAAATTTTAGTGTTTATGAAAACCAAACCGAACTGATTTTGGTCAAAAACTGAATCGAACCAAACCAGTCTGATTCGATTCGGTTCGGTTTGATCAGTTTCGATTTTTAATTATTTTTTTTATTTTTTACACTTTATTTTTAGTATTTACAAATTTAATTAAAATATTTTAATCTTAATATGATTTAATTTCTCTATATTATTGAAAAAACATATTATTATCACTAATCGATTCGGTTTGATTTTTTTGATTTTTGGGATCAAAACCGAACCGAACCGAAATAACTAAAATTTCTGAAATTAAAAACCGAACCGAATTGAAATGTATAAAAAATTGAACCAAAATTTTAAATCAGTTCGGTTCGGTCGGTTTTTTCGGTTTGAATCGAATACTGCTCACCCCTAGCTGTAATATGGGATAACTGCCAAGTGATTTCCGGCTGAGGGCATCTGCCAAAATATTTGCCTCACACGGATGATACTGTAACTTGTAACCATAATCACTAAGCAGTTCTATCCATTTTCTCTGCCTCAGGTTCAACTCTTCCTGACTCAAGATGTACTGTGGACTTTTATGATCTGAAAAGATCTCACATCTACCCCATACAGGTAATGCCTCCACATCTCGAGTGCAAAGATCACAACTGCCATTTCTAGATCATGTGTAGGGTAATTCAGCTCATGCTCCCTCAACTACCTAGAAACATAAGCAATTACCCTCTCATACTACATCAACACACAAGCTAGTCCCACCCGAGACGCACCACATAGCACTGTGAAGTCTTCATTACTGGTGGACAGAGTTAACACCGGTGCTGACGTCGATCTTCTCTTTGACTTTTCAAAACTTTCTTCATACAATCTTGACCAAACCAACCTCCGATTCCTTTTGGTCAACCCGGTCATAGGAGCAGTAACTCTGGGGAAGTTCTAAATGAACCTTCTGTAGTAAGCTGCCAAATCCAAAAGCTCCTAATCCACATTACTGTAGTGGGTCTGGGCTAGTTAGCTACAGCTTCAACTTTCTTGGGGTTTACCTCAAAACCCTTTTTCTGACATATCATGACCCAAGAAAGATATGCTCCTTAACCGAAACTCACATTTGGAGAACTGGGCATCCAAGCCATTGTCTCTCAGGGTCTGCAACACTGTCCTCAGATAATGGACATGGTCCTCTGCGTTCTGGAATACACCAAGATATCGTCAATAAAGACAATAACAAAGTGATCTAGAAACTGACTAAAAACTCTGCTCATGAGGTCCATGAATGTTGCAGGGGCATTGGCTAGCCCGAACGGCATCACTAGGAACTCATAATGCCCATATTTGATCCTGAACGCCGTCTTGGCACATCTTCTCCCTTGATTCTTAACTGGTGATACCCGAATTTCAGATCTATTTTGGAGAAACAACCGGCTCCTGCTAGCTAGTCTAAAATAGATCGTTGATCCTAGGTAACGGATACTTGCTCTTAGTAGTGATTTTGTTCAACTGCATGCAGTCGATACAAAGTCTTAAGGATCCATCCTTTATTCTCATAAACAACACTAGAGCACCCCAAGGTGAGATACTAGGTCGGATGAAACCCTTGTCTACCAACTCTTGCAACTGCTCTTCAATTTCTTTAACTCTGCAGGTGCCATCCTGTAGGGAGGGGTAGAGACGGGTCTGGTTCCCATCATCACCTTTAATTTCAAATTCTATCTCCCTAGCAAGTGGTAAACCTGGCCACTCGTCTGGGAAAACATCTAAGAACTCTCTGACTGTGGACACTGAAGCTAGTTCCCCTGACCTGACCGCTATGCTCTTTAACATGAGAAAGAAACCCCTGACAACCTCTCCTGAACAACCTACGAGCCTGCAGGGCTGATATCAAACCTCTAGGTATCTCTACTCTGTCCCCTCTAAAGACTACCTCTAATCCATCCCGATCTCTGAAACTGACTACCTTGTCTCTGCTATCCAAGGTAGCACCATGAGTAGAAAGCCAATCCATCCCTAGAATGACGTCAGAAATCAGTCAAATCTAGAACCACTAGGTCGGCTGGAAGGCATCTACCCTCAACATACTCTAAACTATATCGGCAGACTGACTCTGCCACCGATGGATCACACTTGGGTCCACTGACCCAAAGGGGACACTCTAACCCAGAAGCTATCAAACCCACTCTATCTACGGCTCTCGAAGCAACAAGGAAAGAGAAACACATCATGGTTCATTAAAGCATACATATCAGAACATACGAGAGTGAGATTACCTGTCATCCCCATGTCCGATGTGTCAGCCTCCTGCTGGGTCATGGAGAAAATTTGAGCTGGAACTGATGGACCTTCTCCGCGGGAACCTACTGAAGAAGGAGCTGTCCCTCTCCCTCTGCCTCTGCCCTGTGTCATGGCTGGAGCTACTGGCTGTGCCACACTACCTAAAACTGTCTGCTGGGACTGTGTCAACAAGGTCACAGTGGGACACTCACGTGCTATGTGTCCCTCCTGCCCACACCTGAAACATGTTGTTGACCCCAACCGACAGACTCCCTTGTGCGGCCTACCGCACATCGCACATCCGGAGCCATCCGAACCAGAGCTCGAACCATTGCCTAATCCCCGACCAGACCTTAACCGATTCCAAAACTTGTTCTTCTTCAATCTTCTGAGGCCTCTGTCTCCCTTTTTACTCTTCATGGCAGCCTCGCTCAAAGAGGAGAGACTAACATTCTCTATCCCCGGGATTCTGGAACCCGAAGATTGTGCCACCTGTTGCTTAACTGACCCCTCAATGATGGCACTAGCCTCCATCTTCGGTGCTGCATCCACAATGGCGTGGAAGCTCTCCCTCTCTGTTGCAAGGATCAGGGAGGAATACCTAGAGTGAAGTCTCATAGTATACCTCCTAGCTTTCTTCTGATCTGTAACAAATGCTTGCCCCACATACTGAAGCAACTCAAGGAACTTGTCTGTGTACTCATCCACACTCATATCCTCCGTCTGCCTTAGCTGCTCAAACTCAATAATTTTCAGCTCTCTGGAACTGTCTGGAAATGCCCATCCAGCAAACTCATTTGCAAACTCTTCCCAGGATAGGCTTTCCAACCTTGGGTCCACATAATTTTTGAACCATTCTCTTGCTTTCTTGCATTTCAATGTGAACCCTGCCATCTGAATGGCTCTACTGTCATTTGCCCCCAACTCATCTGTTATCATTTTCACCGTCTTGAGGTACTCAAACGGGTCATCTCCTATTTTAAACTTGGGAGCATCCAACTTCAGATAGTCGGTCATCTTTACCTTACTCCCAACCGATGAGCTAGGTTTGGATGTTTGGACATCCGGGACCATGGGTTCTACTGGTGGAGGAGGAGGTGCAACATTCCTTGGGTTAGGGTTTGCTACATTTGGATAGAAAGGTGAGGGTGGATACAAGGGATACTGGGGGTATGGTGGATAGAAAGGAGGGTAAGGCATGAAAGAGGGATAAGGGTTAAAGCTGGGGTAATCCGATGTACCTCCCATCGAATACCCGGGGCCCTGTGGAAAGGGTTGATATTGGGGTGGTTGAGCAAACCCCGAGGCCTGAGTGCCTCCTTGAGATTCTCCCATGCCCTCTTCAGACATGCTTACACCCAAACTTCCATCCCTTCTTTGGTCAACATCCATTTCATCCCTCTCAGCCGACACTCCTCCCTGAACTGCTCCCCTTCTGCTTGCATCAAAAGACCTTCTAGGGTCCCTTGACACTCTCTCCCTACTAGATCTACAAGACATTGGCCTTGGCAATACATGGGGACGAGCATCCATGCCTTTACTCTCTGGTGGGACTCCAGTCAATCGTGCAGATCGACGAGTACCTCTCATCCTGTTCTCTGAAACGACAACACATACACACATAACATTAGCAGCATATGGTTCATGTAGAAACACATGAACCCGCACATACATAGCATATCATCAATGCACATGAATAAAATCATGACATTTCACAACATCATCAAGACAGGACTCTACATCCTATCCTAGTGGACATGATTTTTCCTATTGTGCTTGCCCTTCAAAAACACTTATGAGCCCGACACTCTCTAGGTCCGACCATATGAACCTAGGACTCTGATACCAATCTGTAACAACCCGGAAATCGGACCGCTACCGTCGCCGGGACCCGTAGCAAGCCTACTATACATCCTGTACATCTGATACAATCCCATACATGATCATACATTTTCATAAAAACTTTAAACTTTCACATATACCAAGCTTGACCTGCATGCATTAAACTGTAAACATAAAACCCCTTACTGGAGCCCTCATCAAATGCTCCAGTTGGGTCAACATCTCATACATCAAGCTTGGTTCAACATACCATAACATTAAAACATTTAAATCAAGATCATGTACAACAGGGATTAACCATAAACATTAGGGTCAAGCACAATACTAATCACCATTACAATACTTTACATTATTTCATTTTACATTTCATTACATTACATGCCATTTCATCATGTCCACAACTATTCTATTACATAGACACCTCTTTTACTCTTGACGACCTCTCGGTCTATCCTGAACCTACAAACCTGGGGGGTTAGGGGAAAGGGGTGAGCTACTAGAGCCCAGTGAACAGAATAGTAAAAATAATTTATAAAGATATACCATCATGAAATGCATCACAACACAAGTAAATCACCTTAAGATGGTATTGTCACTAATAGCCCTCTACATATCCAATAAATGCTCGACCTTCGACGGAGCTCCTCAAGACTTCCTCTTAACATAACATAACATGTCCAACTGTGCCAGGGGCAATTAGGCCACACCTGGTCTTTCCATCTCATATCATATCATATCACATTGAGAGCTAATAGGTCATCCAACATCCATCCACATCAACAATAAATAATGCAATGCATCATATTCGTGAATTCTAATGCAAAACAACCTAATACATATCATGGCATTCGTGATGCATGAGTCATGCTAAAAAGATTTCATTCCTTTAAAGTAAACAAGTTGTGTTCTACTCACCTCTGGCTGACGATTTACTGACTCTGTAGCAGCTAGCTCACTGCTGACCTCCTCGGTCTCTTAGGTCCGATCCTACACAGATGGACTCAAATGAGGGACCAAACATACTCTAACATAACTCTAAACATCTCCTCAAAACATCACAAAACATCCATAGAAAGCATGCAAAAGAACGCTGGACAGGGCACTTTCGGCGGCAGGTTCGGCGGCCGAAAGTCCCTCCAGAGCCGAAACTCAGGCACCTTCGGTGGCACATTCGGCGGCCGAAAGTCCCTTCCAGATCCGAAACTCATGCACTTTCGGCGGTAGGTTCGGCGGCTGAAACTCCCCTCCAGAGCCGAAAGTCCAACTTTCGGGGCGAGTTTAGGCGGCCAAAACATGCCACCACAGGCAGATTCGGCGGCCGAACATGGCTTCGGCAGCCGAACCTGAGTTCTTTCAGAATGGGAGAACTCAAGCCTCTCATGCACATTTGCCTCTCAAACCCTCCAAACTCATATACAATACTCCCAAGCATGCATAAACATACAAAAACACATTCTCAAGCATTTAAGGGCTTAAAACAAGCCTAAACCCTAGCAAACCTCACATTAAACATGCATTTACCATAAAGGGTACATAAACCCTAACACTTTAAATCTACTCTAAACATGCATCATATACCCTTAAAACCCCACAAAACTTACTTAAAACATAAGAGAGGGTGAGGATCTACTCTTACCTCTTGAAGATCGAGAGGAGAGGCGATCCAAACTTGGAGATGTAGAGAAACAAACTCCTGAGGTCTCCAAGCTTCTAAAACCTTGATCTTAGCTTTAAAATCTTCAAAACATGGTAAAAACTAATAAAAACTCTGGGAGATTTGAAGGAAAACATAAAATCAACCATGGAGGGTCAAGAACTCACCTTTGCTCGAAAATGGAGAGAGAGAACTCGCCCATTTTCCGACATGGGCCTTTTATAGGTGGCTGGCCAGACCACCTTCGGAGGCCAAAGGTGCTTCCACAACTCCACTACGTTCGACGGTCGAACTTGACATTCGGCGGCAGCAAAATGGAGCCACTTTTGGTGGCCGAATATGAGGTTCGGCGGCCGAACATGAGGTTCGGCGGCCGAACCTGGCATTTCCCTTCAAAACTTTCTTTCCCTTCAAAACTCAATTTTCTTTCCTAATCAAACCATAAAACATGTAAAAACATTTTGGAAAACATCTATTTTACCCTTCTAGTAGTGTAACAGCCCGAAAACCGAACTGCTACCGGCACGAGGATCCAGATCGACTTAAGGTCGCCGGGACCCGTAGTAAGCCTGCTATACTGTCTGAATACCTGTGACATCCCATACATGATCATACATTTTCTGAAAAAACATAAAACTTTTCCCTGTACCAAGGCTTAACATGTGCATGCACTATCTCGATTCTATAACCATCCCTACTAGAGCTCCTCATTGCTCTAGGCGGATCAAACTCATAATGTTAAGCCTGGTTGTCTCATAACCATACAACAAACATATGGAAACATAAACTGATCATGTGAATACACCAAAGGGATTACAACTCTTATAATCAAGCACCATTCTATACACTGTACACTGTCTCTTTACAATACATGTCCACACGAGCTATTACAATACTCTGTACTCTTCCTGTACCCTGTTGACTTCCCTCTGACCTCTGACCTGCACAACTGGAGTTAGGGGAGAGGATGAGCTACTATAGCCCAGTGAGTAGAACAGTAATAAAATAACAAATGATAAAACATGCTCTCATAAAATGTATCACATCACAAGTAAATCACATCATCTCAGCATGGACGGATCAACACTCCCTCTATCTAGGTCCAGCCCACAAAGGAGCTCTTGGACTACATCTCATCTGGGGTACCAAAGTACCATATGCCTGGTCCCCGTAGGGCTGTTCCAGGTCTTTCCTTCGAGGGCTATTGAATCCTTACTATGTCCATACAGTCTCATAGAAGCAATGTACAAGGAGTCATGCCAAGTACAAGGATAAATGCAATGCATCATCTTCGTGTACACTAATGCACTCACCCTATAGCATATTCATGATGCATGAAGCATGATAAAATATTCATTTCTCATATTAAAACATTAAGTTCAGTTCCACTCACCTCTGGCTGACTCTGTGCTAACTTGCAGGTTCTGAAACTGGACTCACTGCTGACCTCCCGGATTCCTCTGGTCCGTTCCTACACAGGTGGACTCAAATGAGGGACCACACTAACTCAAGAACATCTCCCAAAACTCCCCCAAAAACCCTCTAAAAGATCCTAAAACAATCACATAAAACATGCAAAAGAAAGCTGGACAGGGCACTTTCGGCGGCAGGTTTGGCGGCCGAAACCCCCCTCCAGAGACGAAACTCATGCATGTTCGGCGGCACGTTCGGCGGCCAAAGGTCTCATCCAGAGATGAAACTCACACTCTTTCGGCGGCCGAACTCCCTTTTTCGGCGGCCAAAAGTCCCTTTCTAAACCGAAAGCCTAGCTTTCGGGGGCAAGCTTTGGCAGCCGAAACTGTCTCCATAAGGGGTTCGGCGGCCGAACCTTCCTTCGACGGCCGAACCTGGTTTTGTCCAGAGGACAGAACCCTGCTCTGTTTCATGCAAAACCTCAACCAAAAACCCTATTCATGCATATTAACCATACAACTCCCATAAAACCTTCAAAATCATTAAAAGAGGTTCTGGATCTTCACTTACCTCCTTAAAAACTTGAGGATGAGTGATCCCAATGTGGAGAAAGGGAGAAAACCTCTTCCAAAGCTCCAAGCTTCAAAACTTACTATTTTTGCTCAAAACCTTCAAAACACACCAAAACTCATAAAACCCTTGAAAGATTTGGTCAAAAACATGAAAATCATCAAAGTCAACGTGAGAAGGTTTTGGCTCACCTCTGGCTGCAAGTGGAGGAGAAATAGCCTCCTTCCACCGACCCTTGGCCCTTTTATAGGTGGCTGGCCAGACCACCTTCGGCAGCCGAACGTGAATCTGAAACCATGCAATGTTCGGCGGCCGAAAGTGACCTTCGGCGGCCGAATCTTTGCATTTCTCCCTTGTTGCTTTTCTTTCAAAACTCAATGCTTTTAACACTTCAAAACATGAAAACAAGTGAAAATACCTTAGAAAACATATTCTCGAGGGTTTCGACACCCGAGATTCCACCGGACTACAGGAATTCCGATGCCGGACTCGAGCCGGATATTACATTCTCCCCCCCTTAAGAACATTCGTCCCCAAATGTCCCTAACACAACATAAAACACAAAGAAAAGGGGAAAAACTAACCTCAAAACAGATATGGGTATTGCTGGAGCATGGACTCTCGTGTCTCCCAGGTGCACTCTTCTAGATTGTGGTGGTTCCACAGGACTTTCACCATTGGTATCTCCTTGTTTCTCAGCTTTCTGATCTGGGTGTCTAAGATCCGCACTGGCTGCTCTACATAGGTGAGATCACTTAAGATTTCCACCTCAGGTTCACTAAGAACCTTCTCTGGATCTGACACAAACTTTCGCAACATAGAAACATGGAATACCGGGTGAATTCTTTCCATAGAGGCAGGTAAATCCAGCTTATACGACACATTTCCGATCCTCTGCAAAATCTCAAAGGGACCAATGTACCGTGGGGCCAGTTTATCCTTCTTTCCAAACCGAACCACTCCTTTCATTGGAGACACCTTTAGCAATACCATATCCCCCTCCTGGAACTCTATCTGTTTCCTATGGATGTCTGCATAGCTTTTCTGTCTGCTAACAGCTGTCTTGATTCGTTCTCTGATGATAGGCACTAACCTGTTGGTAATCTCAACTAACTCGGGCCCTGCAAGAGCCTTTTCTCCTACCTCTTCCCAGCAAACAGGTGTTCAGCACTTCCTCCCATACAGAGCTTCATAAGGAGCCATCCCTATGCTAGCATGATGGCTGTTGTTGTAGGCAAACTCCACCAGAGGTAGATGCTGCCTCCAAGAACCGCCAAAGTCTAACACACACATTCTCAACATATCTTCTATGGTCTGGATGGTCCTCTCTGACTGACCGTCTGTCTGTGGATGGAAAGCAGTGCTGAAATCCAACCTTGTGCCCATTTCACTCTGCAGACTCCGCCAAAATCTGGAGGTGAACTGAGGTCCTCTATCTGAGACTATCGACACTGGAACTCCATGAAGCCTCACTATCTCGTCTACATATACCTGCGCTAGCTTGTCCACAGAATAGTTACTCCTGACTGGAATGAAGTGGGTAGATTTAGTGAGTCTATCCACAATCACCCATATGGAGTCTAGTCTGTTAGACGTCGCCGGTAACCCCACTACAAAATCCATAGCTATGTTCTCCCATTTCCACTCTGGAATCGGCAGTGGGTTAAGCATTCCAGCCAGCTTCTGGTGCTCTAGCTTCACCCTTTGACATGTCTCGCAGGCTGACACAAATTGTGCCACTTCTCTCTTCATAGCTGGCCACCAATACACTTGTCTCAGATCTTGATACATTTTGGTGGCTCCAGGGTGAATGCTATATCTCGCATTATGAGCTTCCCTCATAATATCTTCCTTCAAACTGCGGTCATCTGGTACACATAATCTCTTCCCGTGATGAAGAATCCCCTCACTGTCAAATCTGAACTCTGCACTGTTGCCAGACTGAACAGTCCTGGCAATCTTCACTAACTCAGGGTCCTCGTGCTGTTTCAGAGCCACTTGCTCTAGAAACACTGGTGTAACTCTCATCTGTGCAATTAAAGCACCTGTACCAGATAACTCTAACTGTAGCCCTTCTTCCATAAGTCTGTAGAAGTCCTTCACCACCGGCCTTCTTTCTGCTGTGATGTGGGACAGATTGCCAAGTGATTTCCGGCTTAAGGCATCAGCTACCACATTAGCCTTACTCGGATGATACTGGATTTTACAATCATAATCACTGAGCAATTCTACCCACCATCTCTGCCTCAAATTCAGCTCTCTCTGACTTAAGATGTGCTGCAGGCTCTTATGATCCGTGTAGATCTCACACTTTACCCCATAGAGGTAATGCCTCCACATCTTAAGTGCAAAAATAACTGCTGCCATTTCAAGATCGTGTGTTGGGTAGTTCAGCTCGTGCTTCTTCAGCTGTCTAGAAGCATAAGCTATCACTCTGTCATTCTGCATCAACACACAACCTAATCCCACTCGGGATGCATCACAGAATACTGTGAAATCTTCATCACTGATCGGCAGAGCTAACACCGGTGCTGAAGTTAACCGTCTCTTCAACTCTTCAAAACTCTCATCACATTCCTCTGACCATACGAACTTCTGATTCTTTCTGGTCAGTCTGGTCATAGGAGCAGCTATCTTCGAAAAGTCCTGAACGAACCTCCGATAGTAGCCTGCCAAACCCAGAAAGCTCTTAATCTCTGTCACTGACGTGGGTGTAGGCCAGTTGGCTACTGCCTCTACCTTTTTGGGATCTACTGCTATTCCTTCCACTGATACTACATGTCCCAAAAAGGAAATGCTCCTTAGCCAGAACTCGCACTTGGAGAACTTGGCATACAAGCCATGCTCTCTCAAGGTCTGAAGCACTATCCGCAGATGCTGGGCATGTTCTTCAACATTACTAGAGTACACCCAGATATCATCTATAAAGACGATCACAAAGCGATCCAGGTACTCTCTGAAAACCTTGTTCATGAGATCCATAAATGTTGCAGGGGCGTTAGTCAACCCGAACGGCATTACTAGGAACTCATAATGCCCATATCTGGTCCTGAAAGCAGTCTTGGATGCATCTCCTTCCCTGATCTTCAACTGGTGGTATCCAGATATCAGATCTATCTTAGAAAAACAACCTGCTCCAGCTAACTGGTCGAATAGATCATCGATCCTGGGTAGAGGATACTTGTTCTTGATAGTGACTTTGTTCAACTGCCTGTAGTCGATACAAAGTCGAAGAGATCCATCCTTCTTTCTGACAAACAGCACTGGAGCACCCCAGGGTGAGGTACTCGGGCGGATGAACCCCTTGTCTACCAAGTCCTGTAACTATTCTTTCAGCTCTCTCAACTCTGCTGGTGCCATCCTGTAGGGAGGAATAGAGATCGGTCTGGTACCAGGCAGCAATTCGATCTCGAACTCTATTTCCCTATCAGGTGGTAGTCCTGGAAGCTCTTCAGGAAACACATCTGGGAACTCCCTAACAACTGGTACTGAGGATGGTTCCCTAACCCGACTGTCTAGCTCTCTCACATGAGCTATGAACCCCTAACAACCTCTCCTCAACAACCTACGAGCCTGAAGGGCTGATATCAAACCCTTCGGTGTCCCCCTCCTGTCTCCTCTGAAGACACACTCTGACCCATCCTGATCTCTGAAACTAACTACCTTGTCTCTACAGTTCAGAGTCGCATCATACGTAGATAACCAATCCATCCCTAGAATGACATCAAAATCTGTCAACTCTAGAACCACCAGGTCAGCTGGAAGGTATCTACTCTCTATGCACACTGGACTGAACTGACAGACTGACTCTGCCAAAGATGGATCACATTTGGGTCCACTGACCCAAAGAGGACACTTTAACTCGGACACCATCAGACCCAACCTCTCTACTGCTCTAGAAGAAATGAAAGAGTGAGAAGCACCGGGGTCCATCAAAGCATACACCTCTGAACACCTAATGATGAGATTACCTGACACCACCGTGTTCGAAGTGTCTGCCTCCTGCTGAGTCAGGGTGAAAATCCGTGCTGGGGCTGATGGACCTGCACCTCGGGAACCCATCCCTGATGAAGAGGCTGCCCCTCTTCCTCTACCTCTGCCACTGCTTGGTGGTATGGCTGAAGCTGCTGGCTGTACAACACTGCCTGTACTCATCTGCTGGGATGGTGCAACCAAAGTCGCCTGAGGACATTCCCGTGCATAATGTCCCTCCTGCCCACATCTATAGCAGGCTATGGATCCCAACTGACAAGCTCCTCTGTGCTGTCTGCCACACCTCTTGCACACTGGAACATCTGTGCCAGAGCTGGAGCCGCTACTCATTCCCAGACCCGACTTAATCCTACTCTAGAACTTGCCCCTTTTTCCTCTGAGTTTGTCCCATCTCTTCTTGCTCACACTTGCTGTACTCTGTGAGGAGGAACCTGGTTTAACACCAGAAGACTGTGCCCTTGGTTGCTTGACTACGCCCTGTAATATGGCACTGGCCTCCATCTTCCTAGCAGCATCCACAATCGAGTGGAAACTCTCCTTCTCCGCGTGAAGGATCAAAGAGAAATACCTGGAATGAAGCCTTGTGGCATATCTCTTTGCCTTCTTCTGATCCGTCTCATACGCCTGACCCACGTATGGTAACAATTCCAGGAACTTATCTGTATACTCATCAACGCTCATCTCCTCCGTTTGTCTCAACTGCTCAAACTCCACAACCTTTAGCTCCCTGGAACTGTCAGGAAAAGCCCACCCAGCAAATTCGTTGGCGAACTCTTCCTATGTCATACTGTCAATTCTCGGGTCCACATAATTCTTGAACCATTCTCTGGCTTTCTTGCACTTTAATGTGAACCCTGCCATCTCAATGGCTCTGCTATCATCTGCTCCTAACTCACTTGTGATCATTCTGACTGCACTGAGATACTCAAAGGGATCATCTCCTGTATTGAATTTAGGAGCATCCAACTTTAAGTACTCCGTCATCTTCACTTTGTTTCCCCCTGAAGAACTGGGTTGCTGTGCTTCCACAACAGGGGCTACTGGTTCAGGTGGTGGTGGTGGAGGTTCTGTTTCTCTTACTTCCGGCTGTGCTGGACTTGGATGAAAAGGTGGGGGTGGATACATGTGATATGGTGGATAGAAGGAAGGATAGGGCATATAGGGCATGTAGGGTGGATATGGGGCAAAGCTAGAGTAATCCGACGTACCTCCCATCGGATACCCTGGGCTCTGAGGAAAGGGTGGATAGCCAAACCCCAAGGCCTGTGCGCCTCCCTGGGATTCCCCCATACCTTCTTCTGACCTTCCTACACCCATACTTTCATCTCTACTCTGAGCCTCCTCCATAGCCACTCTCTCTTCTTCTGATCTTCCCCATCTGTCTATACCTCTTCTGCTCTCGTCAGAAGACCTTCTAGGGTCTCGTGACGTTCCTTCCCTGCTTGACCTGTGAGATCTTGCCCTTGGCAATGCAGGTGGACGACCAGCTGTACCCTCACTTACAGGTGGGACTCCAGTCAATCTCGCGGATCGACGAGTTCCTCGCATCTTAACTCTCTGGAAAACACACATAACATAGCACATCAGCAACACATATAAAAGAATGCACATGCATGAATCATGGCATTGCACATCATCATATAGACAAGACTAACATCCTATCCTAGTGGACATGTTATCCTATGGTGCTTGACCTGCTAAACCTCTCTATGAGCCCAACTCTCTCTCTATAGGTCCGACCATGTGAACCTAGGGCTCTGATACCAATCTGTAACAACCCGGAAACCGAACTGCTACCGGCACTAGGATCCAGATCGACTTAAGGTCGCCGGGACCCGTAGTAAGCTTGCTATACTGTCTGAATACCTGTGACATCCCATACATGATCATACATTTTCTGAAAAAAACATAAAACTTTTCCCTGTACCAAGGCTTAACCTGTGCATGCACTATCTCGATTCTATAACCATCCCTACTAGAGCTCCTCATTGCTCTAGGCGGATCAAACTCATAATGTTAAGCCTGGTTGTCCCATAACCATACAACAAACATATGGAAACATAAACTGATGATGTGAATACACCAAAGGGATTACAACTCTTATAATCAAGCACCATTCTATACACTGTACACTGTCTCTTTACAATACATGTCCACACGAGCTATTACAATACTCTGTACTCTTCCTGTACCCTGTTGACTTCCCTCTGACCTCTGAACCTGCACAACTGGAGTTAGGGGAGAGGGATGAGCTACTATAGCCCAGTGAGTAGAACAGTAATAAAATAACAGGTGATAAAACATGCTCTCATGAAATGTATCACATCACAAGTAAATCACATCATCTCAGCATGGACGGATCAACACTCCCTCTATCTAGGTCCAGCCCACAAAGGAGCTCTTGGACTACATCTCATCTGGGGTACCAAAGTACCATGTGCCTGGTCCCCGTAGGGCTGTTCCAGGTCTTTCCTCCGAGGGCTATTGAATCCTTACTATGTCCATACAGTCTCATAGAAGCAATGTACAAGGAGTCATGCCAAGTACAAGGATAAATGCAATGCATCATCTTCGTGTACACTAATGCACTCACCCTATAGCATATTCATGATGCATGAAGCATGATAAAATATTCATTTTTTCATATTAAAACATTAAGTTCAGTTCCACTCACCTCTGGCTGACTCTGTGCTAACTTGCAGGTTCTGAAACTGGACTCACTGCTGACCTCCCGGATTCCTCTGGTCCGTTCCTACACAGGTGGACTCAAATGAGGGACCACACTAACTCAAGAACATCTCCCAAAACTCCCCCAAAAACCCTCTAAAAGATCCTAAAACAATCACATAAAACATGCAAAAAAAAGCTGGATAGGGCACTTTCGGTGGCAGGTTCGGCGGCCGAAACCCCCCTCCAAAGACGAAACTCATGCATGTTCGGCGGCACCTTCGGCGGCCGAAGGTCTCGTCCAGAGACGAAACTCACACTCTTTCAGCGGCCGAACTCCCTTTTTCGGCGGCCGAAAGTCCCTTTCTAAACCGAAAGCCTAGCTTTCGGGGGCAAGCTTTGGCAGCCGAAACTGCCTCCACAAGGGGTTCGGCGGCCGAACCTTCCTTCGACGGCCGAACCTGGTTTTGTCCAGAGGACAGAACCCTGCTCTGTTTCATGCAAACTCGCCCAAAAATTTACCCAACATGCATCTCAACTACTCCCAACTAGCACATACCATAAACCATGCATAAAGAGGTCTAAAACGCTCCTAAAACCTCAACCAAACATAACAAACAACACTTAAACATGCATATACACAACATCATGCAAAACCTCAACCAAAAACCCTATTCATGCATACTAACCATACAACTCCCATAAAACCTTCAAAATCATTAAAAGAGGTTCTGGATCTTCACTTACCTCCTTAAAAACTTGAGGATGAGTGATCCTAACGTGGAGAAAGGGAGAAAACCTCTTCCAAAGCTCCAAGCTTCAAAACTTACTATTTTTGCTCAAAACCTTCAAAACACACCAAAACTCATAAAACCCTTGAAAGATTTGGTGAAAAACATGAAAATCATCAAAGTCAACGTGAGAAGGTTTTGGCTCACCTCTGGCTGCAAGTGGAGGAGAAATAGCCTCCTTCCACCGACCCTTGGCCCTTTTATAGGTGGCTGGCCAGACCACCTTCGGCAGCCGAACGTGAATCCGAAACCATGCAATGTTCGGCGGCCGAAAGTGACCTTCGGCGGCCGAACCTTTGCATTTCTCCCTTGTTGCTTTTCTTTCAAAACTCAATGCTTTTAACACTTCAAAACATGAAAACAAGTGAAAATACCTTAGAAAACATATTCTCGAGGGTTCCGACACCCGAGATTCCACCGGACTACAGGAATTCCGATGCCGGACTCGAGCCGGGTATTACAAGTAGATTCCGACATCCAGAAAATTTTGGATTCCAACGGAGATTCCGCCAGAAGGTAGGAATTCGGGTGCCGGGGTCTAGCCGGGTATTACATAGACCTTTCCATTTGACAATGTATTCTTTATAAGGAAGACGCTTAGTAGTCTTCACAACTTGTTCCACTAAGATTTCTTTAACGCCTTGATGCACTGGTGCTGCTCATGAAACGACTGGTCTTGAGGGTTTGTTTCTGCTGTCGTCTGTCTCATCTGCATAGTATGCCTTGAGTCTACTCACATGAAGTACATGGTGAATCTTCATCCACTGTGGTGATTCCACTTTATATGCTACAGGCTCAACTCTGGCAACGATCAGGATTGACTCTTCATATTTGTGCACGAACTTTTAGTCTCGGTTGTGAAGGAATCGCAGTTATTCTGATAGTAGCTTGATCATCACTAAGTCTCTTACTGTAAACTCTTGAGGCCTTTATGTTCACTAGCCATCTTCTTCATGTATTTGGATGCCTTCTCTAATTGAGCTCATGCAATATCCGAATTCCGCTTCCACTACTTCGTGAATTGGTATGCTTTGGAGTTTCTCCCTGTGTATTGCACATCGAGTGTATGTGGTGCCAGCGGTTATTGATCTGTAACAATCTCAAAAGGGCTTTTGTTAGTAGCAGAGCTCTTTAAGGAATTAAAACAAAATTGTGCAACATCAAGCAGCGAGGCCCAATTCTTTTGGCTGGTACTGACAAAGTATCACAAGTACTCCTCTAACAACCCATTGAATCTCTCTGTCTATCTTTCAGTATGAGGATGAAAGCTTATTGATACATTTAGTTTTGTGCCTAAAATATTAAATAACTTAGACTAGAAGATCCCTATGAACCACCCATCTCTGTCACTGACAATACTTTTAGGAACACCTCAATACTTCACAATATTTCTAAAGAAAGCTTTAGTTGTTTCTTCAGCTGAACAATATCTCGACATTGATATGAATGTGGCGTACTTTGAAAACCGATCTATAACCATTAAGATATGATCATATTCCCTGAATTTTGGCAAGCCAGCAATAAAATCCAAGGAGACACTCTCCCAATGCCAGTTTAGAATTGGTAGAGGTTGCAGAAGACCCACCGGTTTTTGTCCATCTACTTTGCCCTATTGGCATACTAAACAAGTTTTTGTGTACTCTTTCACATTATCTTCCATGCGAGGCTAATAATAGCCATTTTTTAGCAAAGCTAACGTGCACCGCCAATCCAGATGTCCAGCCTATAGTGTATCATGACACTCCTTTAACAACAATCTTCTGACGTTCCCTACCTGTGGCACGTATACACGGCTTTCCCTCATTAAAATTAAATCATTATCTATTCAAAATTGATGAGTTTTCCCTTCTTGTGCTAAACTCCACAAGGCCATTGTTTGGGGATCTTTCTTCAAATTCTTAAATTTATAAAATAATAAGTATAAAAAGTTAAAAAAATGAAATGAGTATCTCATAATTTTATATAATACTAATAATTAAAAATAATACCCATATAACTCACAAGTATAAAATGTATTTAAAAGTATATAAAAAAAAAGTATAAAAACAAAAATGTGGAAGATCGAAGAGAAGACAAATTAACGTCGATGATAACAATGGTTCCTAAAACAAGCTGATGTTTTGCAACCCAAATATAATAATGCATCAGCAACTTTGTCCACAGAATCAAAGTACATGTAGCTCCAAGTCCTTTTAAATGCCATAAGCAGATAAGGAATCAGCACACCAGCTGCAAATCCCAGCCCAATGGCAAGGTAAATCCACTTATCAACAATGTAACCATCGCCATTATCAATCTCACCATTGATTCTTGGAATAGGTGGACCAGAATCAGAACATTCAACAGCAAGAGGAGCACCACAAAGTCCAGGATTCCCGGAAAAAGAAGACGCCTCAAAAGTTGACATTTGTCCTGCGTAAGGGATTCTTCCAAAGAAATTATTGTATGACATGTTCAAGAACTCCAGAAAGGACATTGAGATGATGCTTGAAGGAATTGGACCAGAAAACATATTACATGATAGATCAAGTGATGCCAACTGATGCAATTCTGAAATGCTCTGGGGAATTTGACCACTGATTTGATTCCTTGACAAGTTCAAAACCACCAATCCTGCCAATTTTGTTACTTCATGTGGGAACTCCCCATGAAAATTGTTCCCTGAAAGGTCTATGCAAGTTAGAAAGGAAAGAGTCCTTTCTTTCGTATTCACAATTACATTTTCTTCATAATAGACACCAGCCACCCCACCATAAATTAAATCCTGCTTAATATTTTGTTCTTGAGTCATGGCTTTGAGATTACTCATTCCTGGAGGAATGCTTCCACTCAGCTGATTTTCTGCTAGATCCAGGATTTTCAAAGAAGTCAAATTCAAAAGTGCAGAAGGAATTTTTCCTGAAAAGGCATTGGATCTCAAGCTAAGAACTTTTAGATATGGAAAAGCATCTCCAGGCCATTGTGGGATTTTGCCTATTAATCTATTGTATCCAAGGTCCAGAGTTTCCAAACTCCACAAACCTTTGAAAGACGAAGGGAGTTTTCCTGTGATCATGTTGTCCCTCAGATGCAATGTTTGAAGATCAGATAACTGACCCAAAGACCTTGGAATTTTTCCAGATAAATTGTTGTTCTGAAGATCAAGGACCTCCAGGTAAAGGCAATTGCCTATACTCTTAGGAATGCTTCCTGTTAAAGTGTTCCTTGGAAGGTCAATGACACTTGCTATAGATGTTGGGATTTCACCAGAAATTTGGTTATTTGCAAGAGAAAAGAAGCTAAGGAATGACAAGTCACCAATATTTTCTGGGATAGGGCCAGAAAAATTGTTATGAGAAAGATTTAAAATTATAATTTGGTTAGTTGGAAGAGGAATTGGCCCTTCAAGGAGATTGAAACTCAAATCAGTGAATGCATTAAAATGTACTTTGAATTTATTTGGTAATTGACCCCATAATGAATTGGAAGAAAAGTTTAACAAAGAGAGGTTGCCAGAAATATCCCAAAACCAACTGGGTATAGGGCCTGACATATTAGCATTTGATAAATCCAGATCAAGAAGATGCCTTTGTGATTTAAGCCATCCTGGAAATGAACCTAAACGACATGAAGACAGCATGAGGGACTCAACTTGAAATGGTGGATCCCAATTAGGACTAATTTTGAAAATGAAAGAATTCCAAGAAAAGCTTAGGACTTTGATCTTTGTTAGCTTTGCAAAATGAGATTCAGAGACAATACCAGTGAGACAATTGGAAGAAACATCTAGGAATGACAATTCAGAAAGCTTGCCCAAACTATCAGGGAGTGTTCCAGTCAAACGATTGGAAGAGACATCTAGGATGGACAAGTTTGAGATCTGCCCCAAGTTATTTGGAAGAGTTCCATTCAGTTCATTCTGTTTAAGTATCAGGACAGCTAAATGTCTCAATGTCCCAAAAGCAGCAGGGACAGAACCATGGAAGAAATTGGAATCCAAATTTAGTTGAACAAGATTTTGAAGTTGACCCAACCAATTTGGTAATATACCAACCAAACGAGTTCTGGTCAACACCAAGTTCTGCAAATGAGGCAATGGACTTTCATAAAGATAATACTTTGTCCCTTCAAGGTGTTCAGGTAAACTTCCTGTTAGATTATTATATGATAAATCAAGATATTCCAGACTGCAAAGCTTGAAAATTGAGTTCGGAATGTTGCCCTCTATACTATTGCCTGGCAAAGCAAGATGAGTGAGAGATGTCATGTTTCCAATAGAAGGTGGTAGCTTACCCTGCACAAAATTGAATCCCAATTGAATAACTTCTATTTTGCTCCAACTCTCCTCGAACAATTGATAGGTGCTGGCCATGAGACCGTTGCCCCTAAGATTCAAGAACCGCAGATTTGGCAGCTTGGTAAAACCAACTGGAATGCTATCCCAAATGGAGTTAAAGCTGAGATCAATGTACATGAGGCTGGTGACGTTCACAAGCCATTGAGGGAATGAGTGAAAGATGTTATGACTAAGGTCTAACACAGCAAGTGAACTAAAATTAGTAAAGTTAAGAAACTAATGATGATCTAATTTCCCCACGCAACCCACAGCTTTCTGGAACTTTATCTGGGTTGTGGATATCAACAACAATAACATCTCCTGTCCAATTGTTGCAACCTACTCCCCACCATTGACAGCAATTGCTCCCTTCCCATGATGAGAGCAGGTTCTTTGGATCCACGAGTTCGTTTTTGAAGTCAATAAGAGTTTCTCTGTCAGATGCTTTGCAATTCACTAACTGGGCATTGCCATAATCGGCAAGCCATCCTGTCATCAAACAGATGACTGTAACAAATGTGTGAAGAAGAGATGATGTTTCCATACATGTTCTGCATGAATATATGAGATTTTATATAAATTTTATATTATGGTTTTTTATATATATTTATTTATATTAATATATAATATTTTATATAAATTTTATTATATATTATATATTTTGGTTTCTTATACATATTTATTTAAATTAATATATAATAAATGTATTTTTAATTGCAAATTACTTTACAAACTCTCCCAAGTATATGCTCTTCAACTCTTATTAAAAAAATAAAATAAAACTTTCATTTAAGGTGCGATTTATAATTTTCTCACTTTCTTTAGTCTTATTTAAATTAATGTCACGAGCTCAGACTGTGGCACTCACTCAAAATCGTATGACACTTGACTTGAACACTATCAAGACAAGTTAGCCGATGTATCTACACGTTGACCTGCACAATGAAGTATGTCGATTAACTAAGAGACTAGAATGTTATTAAAGTGAGCAATATATATATATATATGTATTAAGCGGATTTCAGTATCAAACAATTGTGATGAGCGCTGGATTTCTTCACCCCGGTATGGGGCTAGACCCATGATATCAGCCCATTATCCAGAGACCTTCAAGTCTCTCACTCGTATCAGGCCTGATCCCCTCAAACCCCAGGGTCGGGCTCCAGTCAATTTCATCAATCAGGCAGAGCCAACTCCACGGCCCATCGAGCAGATCTATTCTAGGTTTAGTTTCAATCTTCTCTTCCGGCCCAGTTCGGAATCAAGAAAGAGTTCAGCCCATTCGTCTTGGGGGACCATCCGCATGCGCACCTGGGGAGCATCTGAAGCTATTACATACGGGGCAGAAATCGGATATTCTCGTACGATCGTATCAGTATGGCAGGGACAGGTAGCCCAATGGGAGCCAGACTGTTGCACGTCACTGACAGACAATGAAAATAGATAAAAGGAGGATTGCCCTCCCCTAAATTCTAAGTTTTTCCAATATTACAAAAATTTCTGTAAAACTCTATTTTTCTGGATCTCAGATTATCAATTGGCGCCGTCTGTGGGGAAACGAAAGAGATCTTTTCATCACCGGAGTTCCACTCTTACAAAACCCAGTGAGATCCACGATGGCTAATTGTAACGACCAGAAAATTGGACCGCTACCGGCGCTAGGATCCAGATCGGCTTAAGGCCGCCGGGACCCGTAGCAAGCCAAACATTCCTCTTGTAACCTGCTTAATCCCATACATAATCAACACATACCTAAAAATTTTGAACTTTTCTTTCCATTCAATCATCAAACTCAACCTGTGTATGCACTATTCATAAACATAAACATTAACCCCATCTTGAAGTCCTCATCAGTGCTCCAATGGGGTGACATAATATAAATTAAGTTTGGTTTACAATAATCATCATTAAACATTTATATCATGTACTAAAAAGGGATTAACAACATACTATGGTCAAGCACAGCTCTAAACTTCCATAAGCATCATTACATAACATTTCTATATCATACTTTTACATTAGATCATGTCCATGTCCACATCTAGCTATTACATAACACATGACTCTACTCCTGCTGACCTCCTGGTCTACCCTGTACCTACAAACCTGGGGGTTAAGGGAGAGGGGTGAGCTATAAAGCCCAGTGAGCATAATAATTAAACATTCAATTTAAATTTCATGCTTCATGAAATGCAACATATCACAAACATTCCACATCAAGGATGAACTTGTCACCAATAGCCCACTACTCATTCCAATAGTGCCAGGGGCGTAGACTGGGCCTCACTGGTCTTTCTCTTACATTACATTCATAACATAATATTCCAATATGCCAGGGGCGTAGAATGAGCCTCACTGGTCTTTCTCTTACATAGTGCCAGGGGCGTAGAATGGGCCTCACTGGTCTTCCATACCGTATCACATCATATCATAACGTAGTGTAGCTAAAGGATCATCCAACATTCATCCACATCAACAACATATTATGCAATGCAATATATTCATGAATTCTAATGCAAGCACCCTAGTATATCTCATGGCATTCATGATGCGTATATCATGCTCATAATTTATTTATTTACTTTGAAACGAATTAAGGTATTCCACTCACCTCTGGCTGAAGCTCTAACAGACTCAGAAGCAGCTGAACTCACTGCTGGGGTCCTCGGTTCCTCGGGTTCGAACCTACACAGGTGGACTCAAATGAGGGACCTAACATACATAAAAATGACTCTAAAATACTCCCCAAAAACCTCCTAAAACACCTTGAAACAATCACATAAATCATGCAAAGGAGGGCTGAACAGGGCACTTTCGGCGGCAGGTTCGGCAGCCGAAAGGCCCTCCAGAGCCGAAAGTCATGCACCTTCGGCGGCACTTTCGGCGGCCGAAGGTTCCCTCCAGAGACAAAACTTATGCATGTTCGGCGGCACCTTCGGCGGCCGAAACTCCCTTCCAAAGCCGAAAGTCCACTTTCAGGGGCAGGGTTCGGCAGCCGATACATGCTACCAAAGGCAGGTTCGGCGGCCGAAAGAGCCTTCGGCGGCCGAAAGAGCCTTCGGCTGTCAAACCTGAGTTCTTCCCAAAAGGGCAGAAACTCAGCTCAACATGCATAAACACCTCCCAACTCATTCAATCATGCATTTTCCTATTCTACAACATGCATACTCAAGCATACAAGTTCCTAGGGGCTTCAAACTATCCTAAACCCCATCTACAACACATCAAACATGCATATCCAACATACATTGTTCATAAATGCACAGTAAACCCATAAACTCCACATAAACCTACACATGCATTTCTACCCCAAGAAACTTCATAAAACACATTAAAGGAACTATGGATCTACTCTTACCTCTTGAAGAACGAGAGGAGAGACGATCCAACTTGGAGATGGGAGAGATCTCAACTCTTTGGTCTCCAAGCTTCCAAAACTCGCTCTTTTGTTCAAATATCTTCAAATCAACATAAAGCTTGTTAAAACATGAAAGATCGAAGGAAAAACATCTAAAATGAACCATGGGAGAGCAAGAACTCACCGTGGCCGAAAATGGGGAGAAAACTCGCCCGTTTCGGCCATGGAGCTCTTATATAGGGGCTGGCAAACCACCTTTCGACAGCCTAAAGTGCCTCCAAAACTCATGCAAGTTCGACGACCGAACCTTTGAAACTTTCGGAAGCCTAACTTGCCCCCCTAAACCATCCCACGTTCGGCGGCCGAACTTGAGGTTCGGCGGCCGAACCTGGAAATGTCTCATTGGTCTTTTTCTTTGAAAACTCAATTTCCTTTTTGCTTAAAACCTTAAGATACATTAAAATATTTTATAAAAACATGATTTTACCCTTCTAGAGGTTTTCGACATCCGAGATTCCACCAGATGGTAGGAATTCCAATACCGGAGTCTAGCCGGGTATTACACTAATCATAATGAAAACAACAATCTTAACACTCTTAATGACCTGAGCTCTGCCCAGAAGGGGCAGCAGTTCTCTTTTTCCAGTCCCACGACTCCAAACAATCAACCACCCATTCCTTTTAATCCCTCGCCGAGTCTGGCAGGAAACGTATTTGCCGCTGCCTTGTCCAACCAGGACCTTCAAGCCATGGCCCTCCAGCTACAAAATACCGCCCACTGGCTGGGGCAGCTAATGCAACAGCGGGGCCTCAGTACCCCGGCAAACGTATTACCAGTGGTCGAAGAGCCCAGAACCAATGAACCACACCAACCTACCCTCAACCCTCCTCAAACAACCAGCCGAGAAACCGAAGAGAGGGACAGGAGAACCGGTGGAGAAGTAGAGCCAGAGGCCAGAATTCATGGGAGAAGGGTTAGGGAGTTAATAGAGAATGACGAGGCAGATAGTCATTCTGCCGAGCCAACTGGAGCAACAGGAAGTGAAACATGGGAGGAGGAATACCGTCGAGAGAAAAGGCCCAGGCAAGAAGAGGAGAATGTAGACCAAAAGCTGCAGAAGCTGAGGGAACAGCTCCTGGCCGAGTGACTCGCAGTTGTCGAAGCCGGTCAAAAATAACCTTTCTGGTTATCAACAATTTACAACTGCAGATAGTGGTGAAAGGATCGAATCCACAGGAAATTGAATACTTACCTATTTTCCTTATCAAGACCAATAAAATAGACTGAAATAAAAATAAACTGAAAAAGAAATAAACTGAAAGAGAAATAAACTGAAACGAGATAAAACTGAAAGAGAAATAAAAATAAATTGCAGTAAAAGTAAAATGGGGGGTTTGAGATTGATTTGATTAATAAACTACTGAAAGCAATTAAATAAGCGAATAATAAAATAAAAGAGAAATAAGTAATAAGAAAGCTCTAGTTGAAGAATTGGATCTACTTCAGTTGTTGGGATTGATTATTGACACTAAGTTTCTTTTGATTGATTCAATAGATTAGTTATGGAGATGGAAGACGCTTCTCACCACCATATCTCTCCTTATGATTAAACCAATTAGGGAACGTCCTCTAATTTATTACTAATTAACAAATTGCCAAGGAACGTCCTTGGGCCTTAGGCATCAAACAATTGTTAATTGCATGAAGAAAGAGAGAGATCCAATCCTAACTACTCAAACGCATGAGATGTTGCTAGATCATACAATTTCCTTGGTTTTTACACCAAGTGTTCTTATGTTTGAATAATCCAAGCAATTACGGACTTAAATCACCCAAACTAACATATTATTATCTTGCAATCAAGAATCAATTGGCCATATTGATCAAAACAACAAAGCAATAATGGAATTAAGCATGAGATTGTATGAATATTGAATAACAAAAGATAAACAATGTTTGATCAAGTCTCCCAATCAATAAAACAACTAAAGCATCACCTAATCTTCAACTAGAATAAAAGATTTCAGCCTCTCATGGCTGAAACAAAATCAAAAATAAAAGAAAAGAAGAAAGGTAGAAGAAGAGATGTGAATTTCGTAAGTGCCTCCCAAGGGGGGCTTCAAGGTCCTGTAGAGGCTCCTTATGTGGCTTTTTATAGTTGAAAAGTGTTGCCCTAGGTCATACTTACTGCCCAAGAGGTATTTTCTGCCCAAGTTGTGTCTGAAAAGGAAAGAATCGCGTTTTTCGGCTTCAGAAGGAAGGCTGCGCGCGAATGCTTTGCGGAAGGAAGTTGGTGCACGCGGTTTGGTCTCCAAAAGGGAAGGAGTCGCAGATTGTGCTTCCTAAATAAGTTTAGATGTTGACCTTAAATAGCCTAATTTGAGATCATGACCTAAACAGGTGGTTGACTAAGATAAACCTTAAAATTATTTAATCTGGGTAGCTTAGCCATGATTATTGAAATAAAAGATTCTGTTGATATATGGCTCAGATGATGCAAAGAAAACTGAACACTTGCTTGTACTTGATGGAGCTAAAGAAAGACTGCAATTATTCAAAGCAGATTTAATGGATGAAGGGTCTTTTGATCCTGTGGTTGAGGGATGTGAATGTGTTTCCATACAGCATCTCCATTTTATTTATCTGCAACTGATCCCCAGGTAAATATTCTCTTAGTTGTGATTTAGTTTTAGAGTCTTTTAACATGTGATGTTGTCAAAAGTTTCAATTTTCAAGTAGTAACCAAAATGGAAATCCCTTAAATACTCGCAGATATATTCAAGAGATAAACCAATGAGTTTATTCGAATACGAGCACCTTCTTGTTTTTTTTTAACATTTGCTGGTGTTGGAATATGTTCAATCCTGCACCAAACTTTGCATTTATGAGGGGTCTAAAGTCTAAAGGCTAAAAGACCAAAATTTCCCCTTAAGTATACAACAGGGCTGAGAATACCAAATTTCATTTTTTTCGGCCCAAATTTACCCTGAACTATTACTAAAATGCCAAATAAGGTCATCACCTTATCAAGATTTTAAACTATGAGCTTATTCAGGCTTTTTAAGCTCACACTTTAAAATCTTGACAAGGTGAGCCCAAGGTGCTGCCCATGCTCAACTTGTTGCCCAAGTTGTTGCAGAAAAGGAAGGTGGCACGCAGATGGCTCTCAAAAGAGGAAAGCGCGCAGATTGCCTTCAGAATAGGAAAGGAGCGTACCTTGTGCTTGAAAAGGAAGGAAGAGCGATCCAAGGCTGCCAATAGAGGAAGAAAAGTCGTGGCTTGATGTTCATAAGGAAATATGCACGTACCAAGGCTTTCAGAAGAGGAAGGACGCGCGGATCATGCTTCCAGAAGAGGTGGCGCGCGCATGGATTGCAAAAGAGGCAGAGAATGCAGTCATTAATGTGCAGAAGTGGAAAGATATCTGTCCAGTCTTCCCTTTTTAGGTGGAGCCTTCGTTTAAATTTTGAATGCTGAATGCAGAAGAGGAAGAGCATCTCCTTGAGATCTTGCTGCCTAAACAGGAAGATATGACTACTGCAGTGTGTGCACATCTTTTGAACAAGGAAAGAAAGATTTGCGATTTGAATTTCAAATAATCTTCTGACTGAGCTTTCCTTATTTGCTTTTGCTTCTGCACTTTTCTCATTTGAAGACTTTCCTTTTCTGACAACTTGCCTTATTTGAAAACTTTCCTTTTTGGCTTCATGTTCTAAATAAGGCAGGAAAGATTCTGCAGTTCGAATTTCGGACAGTTTGCTGACTGTGCTTTCTGACATTTTCTTTATTTGGCACTTTCCATATATGAAAACTTTCCTTATTTGGAACTTTCCATATATGAAAACTTTCCTTTTCTAGAACTTTCCATATTTGGCACTTTTTGGCAGTTTTAAGAGCATTTTCTCCAGATTTTCTCTTTACACCTAATATCTGCAAAACATGGTTAAAACCACAAAATTAGGTAGAAAAGGTGTAAATAAACATCAAGATTATCATGATAAAGTGGGCTAAATTATGCTCTGTCACCGAGCTGGGAGCGAAGGATCAGAATCAGGCTCTCCTGCCCACCACTTCACCTTTCTCGAAATGGGTGTGACAGAGCGGTTGTCGAGACCGGTCAAAAATAATCAATTCAGCTACCAACAATATTAATACTGTAGATAGTGGTGAAAGGATCGTATCCACAGGGAATTGATACTTACCTACTTTCCTTATCAAGACCAAGAAAACAAACAGAAAGTAAAATAAAATTAAAGTGCAAGAAAAGTAAAAAGGGGGGTTTTGAGATTGATTCAATTAAGCTAAGGTAAAGAGTAATTAAAAAGTAAGCAGAAAGTAAATTGAGGGTAAAACAATGATGGTAAAAGCTCTAGTTGAAGATTTAGATCCACTTTAGTTGATGGGATTGATCATTGACTCAAAAGTTCCTCTGTTGATTCAATAAATTGGCCATGGAGATTGAAGAAGCTTCTCACATCCATAGTCTCTCTTTTAAATTAAATTAATTAGGGAAAGTCCACCAATCAATTACTAATTAACAATTGCCAAAGAACGTCTTTGAGCCTTAGGCCTTTTGCAAAAGTCAATCGCATAAAGTAATGGAGAGAACCAATTCTAGTCACCCACATGCATGGAGACAACATTAGATCATGCGATTTCCTTGGTGATGCACCAAGTGTTCTTATGGTTGAATAAATCAAGCAATTTCGGACTTAAAATCACTCAAACCAACAATATATTACCTTGCAATCGAGAATCAATGTAGATCTAAACAACAAAGCAATAATGTCCTTAAGCATAAAATCACAAGAATACTGAATAACAAAAGATAAACAATGTAGTCCAAGTCTCTCAATCCACAATACAACTAAAGCTTCACTTGTTCTTCAACTAGAATGAAGGTTTCAGCCACTCATGGCTGAAACAAAAACTAAAAATAAAGAAAGGAAGAAAAAGAGAAGATGTCACTTGCAATCCCGTAGGTGTCTCCCAGGGGGAGTGTAAAGACCATGTAGAGGCTTCTTATGTGGCTTTTTATAGTTGAAAAGTGTTGCCCTAGGTCATACTTACTGCCCAAGAGGTATTTTCTGCCCAAGATGTGTCTGAAAAGGAAAGAATCGCGCTTTTCGGCTTCAGAAGGAAGGCTGCGCGAAAATGCACTGCGAAAGGAAGTTGATGCGCGCGGTTTGGTCTCAGAAAGGGAAGGAGGCGCAGATTGTGCTTCCTAAATAAGTTTAGATGCTGACCTTGCTTCCTAATTAGTGTAGAGGCTGCCCAAGGTGCTGCCCATGTGCAACTTGCTGCCCAAGTTGTTGCAAACGAGGAAAGAATCGGACTGCAAGGCTTCAGAAAGAAGTTGGCGCGCAGATTGCCTTCAGAATAGGAAAGGAGCGTACCTTGTGCTTGAAAAGGAAGGAAGAGCGATCCAAGGCTGCCAATAGAGGAAGAAAAGTCGTGGCTTGATGTTCATAAGGAAATATGCACGTACCAAGGCTTTCAGAAGAGGAAGGACGCGCGGATCATGCTTCCAGAAGAGGTGGCGCGCGCATGGATTGCAAAAGAGGCAGGAGAATGCAGTCATTAATGTACAGAAGTGGAAAGATATCTGTCCAATCTTTTCTTTTTAGGTGGAGCCTTCGTTTGAATTTTGAATGCTGAATGCAGAAGAGGAAGAGCATCTCCTTGAGATCTTGCTGCCTAAACAGGAAGACATGACTGCTGCAGTGTGTGTACATCTTTTGAACAAGGAAAGAAATATCTGTGATTTGAATTTCAAATAATCTTCTGGCTGAGCTTTCCTTATTTGCTTTTGCTTCTGCACTTTCCTTATTTGAAGACTTTCCTTTTCTGAAAACTTGCCTTATTTGAAAACCTTCCTTTCCTGGCCCATGTTCTAATTAAGGCAGGAAAGATTCTGCAGTTCGAATTTCGGACAGTTTGTTGACTGTGCTTTCTGACTCTTTCCTTATTTGGCACTTTCCATATATGAACACTTTCCTTATTTGGAACTTTCCATATATGAAAACTTTTCTTATTTGGAACTTTCCATATTTGGCACTTTTTGGCAGTTTTAAGAGCATTTTCTCCAGATTGTCTTTTCACACCTAGTTTCTGCAAAACATGAACAAAACCACAAAATTAGGTAGAAAAGGTGTAAATAAACATCAAGATTATCATGATAAAGTGGGCTAAATTATGCTCTGTCAAATACCCCCACACCTAGCCTTTTGCTTGTCCTCAAGCAAACAAACATAGTTAAACAAACTCTCTTTGCTTTGATCCTTATTTCCACTTAAGCTCTTACTCTAGACCCCTATTTTGAAGCATTGCAATAAAGAATATATGCATCAAGGTTACTTACCTCTTTCCTTGTCTCCTTTTACTTACCATGGCTAGGATTGGTTTTCCTCAAGAGAGAGATCATACATGCACATTTCATTTGTTCAGTTAAGACATGTTCTAGCTTTCAGAGTGACTTGCCCTTACCTTGAAGTACTTTATTAAGCCTTTTTGCACTTTAAACTTGCTTGAAAAAGTCACCAACCTTTTGACGTGAAGGTACATATTGGTGATACCCACCCCCAGTTACTCAGTTGGTCACCTGTCCAAGTGGCTACTAGCTCTGTTCATAGTCTTTTGACCATTGGAACAGTTTTCAATTTGTGCTCATGAAGTCTAGGCCTTTTCTGAATTTCTTTTTCTCAATGATTTGGGCAAATCAACACCAATTGCTAAAACAAGTCACATTAAGTTCATTCACACATCAATCAATTCATTCTCTCTAATGAGTGTCATCAATATATTTTTCACCATGGCAAGCTCAAAGATTCAATTCAAAGGCAATTCCCAAACATGAATATATCTCATTGCAATTGATTCAACACAGGTTTAAAGAGTTATCACATCAATGGGGTCATGGAAAGAAAGCTCATCCAACATAGTTCATCAATTTGAGTAAAGCAATCAAAAAGAAGAAGACCGTGGTTGATCAAACACAAACTAAAAGGAAAACTGAAAAGAAAATACAAACTAAAAGAAAAAACTGAAAGGAAAATGCAAACTGAAAGGAAAAATGTGTCTAAAGCAAAAAAATTAAAAATTTCAGAGATCCGCACCCCCACACCTAAATCATGCATTGTCCTCAATGTATAGAAAACATAAAAGAACAAAGGAAACTGAGTACTCCCCTGGTGTGGTGTTGTATGGTGCGATCCACTTGGCAAGTTGCCTCAAGTAATTGGGGGAGGAAAAAGGGTCCCAACTGCATTGAATAGGAAGTGTAGCACGCCTTTTATTTTTGTCATGACCCATTTTATTTCTTTCATGTACTCATGAAGTAACATGATTAGCTTCTCCTCTTTCAGATGAGGTGTACCTCTTACCCTTATGTTTGCATTTTTTAGATGATTGGGCAGCACTTTGAACTCCAGTTCATATTTCTCCATGGGTAGTTGCAATTTAGTACTGAATTCAGGCAAAACAAACTCTACCTTGTCCGGAGGTTTGGGAAAGCATAGATCTTCATGCTCCTTTGGTTTTGGGTCTTGGATTTCCTCTTGTTCATTGTGTGCATGGGCTTTCTGCGATGGAGGAATGGCTGAATTGGATTCAGCTTCCTCTTTCTGCGCTGAAGGCTGAAGGTGCTGCGATGGAAGCTGTAGTGAGAGGTTCGGCGGCCGAATTGTGGTGAAGTTCGGCTTCCAAAAGGTGGTGAAGTTTGGCAGCCGAAAGGTGGTGGTTTTAGTCTGCGCCAGGCTGATCTGCGCACCAAGCTGAAGTGGTGCGATCTGCTTCTGTTCATTCTGCGCATGGCTGCAGTCCACCTGTTGGATGCAACAGTCAGTTTCTTTCAGTTCTGGCTCTTTCTGGCTCTCTTTCCTGCAAAGATCATTATTTAGTATATCATCTTGATTTACATGAAAAACATCTTTACTCAAATAATCAATGATATCTAAATCAACAACAGGTTCTGTTTGATCAGTTGGGTTGAACAAACAGTTTTCTGGTTGTGCTTCTTCAGCAACTTGTTCTTGTACTTGCCATCTTTCATCATCAGCTTGACGCTCTTCCTCTTTTCTTACCATGTCTTCTCTCCATTTGGCGGCTACTCGATCCACTTCCTGTTGGAAATTGTGCAAAGTCTCCAACATCTTATAAAGATTAGTTCTGGTATCTTCAGGTATTGCATATCTCGGCTGTCCATAGAATCTTTCACATGCATGTACTTGTTGGAGTTGTTGTTCTTCAAAAGCTTGTTCAGCTTGGTCTATAACAAAACTTCTCATAGCAACGATTTGTTCATAAAGTTCCACAAGGCGGAAAGGTGTACTTACCGCGTCTTGTTCTATGGTTAAATCTTTCAATAAAGATGTTAGAAAAGAAAGATCAGATCTACTTACCTCATCCATGATTCAGATGTGCGATTGAGATGTTTCAGAAGATGGTCTGCGATGACGTGCTCTCTTTTTTTTTTTTTAAATTTGGTCCTGAAAGAAAAACAAATAAGTTAAATCAACTCCCCGGCAACGGCGCCAATTTTGACAAAGCGGTTGTCGAGACCGGTCAAAAATAATCAATTCAGCTACCAACAATATTAATACTGTAGATAGTGGTGAAAGGATCGTATCCACAGGGAATTGATACTTACCTACTTTCCTTATCAAGACCAAGAAAACAAACAGAAAGTAAAATAAAATTAAAGTGCAAGAAAAGTAAAAAGGGGGGTTTTGAGATTGATTCAATTAAGCTAAGGTAAAGAGTAATTAAAAAGTAAGCAGAAAGTAAATTGAGGGTAAAACAATGATGGTAAAAGCTCTAGTTGAAGATTTAGATCCACTTTAGTTGATGGGATTGATCATTGACTCAAAAGTTCCTCTGTTGATTCAATAAATTGGCCATGGAGATTGAAGAAGCTTCTCACATCCATAGTCTCTCTTTTAAATTAAATTAATTAGGGAAAGTCCACCAATCAATTACTAATTAACAATTGCCAAAGAACGTCTTTGAGCCTTAGGCCTTTTGCAAAAGTCAATCGCATAAAGTAATGGAGAGAACCAATTCTAGTCACCCACATGCATGGAGACAACACTAGATCATGCGATTTCCTTGGTGATGCACCAAGTGTTCTTATGGTTGAATAAATCAAGCAATTTCGGACTTAAAATCACTCAAACCAACAATATATTACCTTGCAATCGAGAATCAATGTAGATCTAAACAACAAAGCAATAATGTCCTTAAGCATAAAATCACAAGAATACTGAATAACAAAAGATAAACAATGTAGTCCAAGTCTCTCAATCCACAATACAACTAAAGCTTCACTTGTTCTTCAACTAGAATGAAGGTTTCAGCCACTCATGGCTGAAACAAAAACTAAAAATAAAGAAAGGAAGAAAAAGAGAAGATGTCACTTGCAATCCCGTAGGTGTCTCCCAGGGGGAGTGTAAAGACCATGTAGAGGCTTCTTATGTGGCTTTTTATAGTTGAAAAGTGTTGCCCTAGGTCATACTTACTGCCCAAGAGGTATTTTCTGCCCAAGATGTGTCTGAAAAGGAAAGAATCGCGCTTTTCGGCTTCAGAAGGAAGGCTGCGCGAAAATGCACTGCGAAAGGAAGTTGATGCGCGCGGTTTGGTCTCAGAAAGGGAAGGAGGCGCAGATTGTGCTTCCTAAATAAGTTTAGATGCTGACCTTGCTTCCTAATTAGTGTAGAGGCTGCCCAAGGTGCTGCCCATGTGCAACTTGCTGCCCAAGTTGTTGCAAACGAGGAAAGAATCGGACTGCAAGGCTTCAGAAAGAAGTTGGCGCGCAGATTGCCTTCAGAATAGGAAAGGAGCGTACCTTGTGCTTGAAAAGGAAGGAAGAGCGATCCAAGGCTGCCAATAGAGGAAGAAAAGTCGTGGCTTGATGTTCATAAGGAAATATGCACGTACCAAGGCTTTCAGAAGAGGAAGGACGCGCGGATCATGCTTCCAGAAGAGGTGGCGCGCGCATAGATTGCAAAAGAGGCAGGAGAATGCAGTCATTAATGTACAGAAGTGGAAAGATATATGTCCAGTCTTTTCTTTTTAGGTGGAGCCTTCGTTTGAATTTTGAATGCTGAATGCAGAAGAGGAAGAGCATCTCCTTGAGATCTTGCTGCCTAAACAGGAAGACATGACTGCTGCAGTGTGTGTACATCTTTTGAACAAGGAAAGAAATATCTGCGATTTGAATTTCAAATAATCTTCTGGCTGAGCTTTCCTTATTTGCTTTTGCTTCTGCACTTTCCTTATTTGAAGACTTTCCTTTTCTGAAAACTTGCCTTATTTGAAAACCTTCCTTTCCTGGCCCATGTTCTAATTAAGGCAGGAAAGATTCTGCAGTTCGAATTTCGGACAGTTTGTTGACTGTGCTTTCTGACTCTTTCCTTATTTGGCACTTTCCATATATGAACACTTTCCTTATTTGGAACTTTCCATATATGAAAACTTTTCTTATTTGGAACTTTCCATATTTGGCACTTTTTGGCAGTTTTAAGAGCATTTTCTCCAGATTGTCTTTTCACACCTAGTTTCTGCAAAACATGAACAAAACCACAAAATTAGGTAGAAAAGGTGTAAATAAACATCAAGATTATCATGATAAAGTGGGCTAAATTATGCTCTGTCAGGGTGCAGCAGGAGACCATCCCTAAGAAGTTCATGATGCCTCCTATGGCAGCATACGACGGAGCTGGCAACCCGAGGGAGCACGTCTTGAACTACAAGACCTTCATGGAGCTGCAGACTTTGTCGGATGCCTTGATGTGCAAGGTATTCCCAACGACACTCTCGGGGCCAGCGCGAGCGTGGTTTAACAACCTTGAGGCCGGAAGCATCAGCAGCTTTGGAGATTTGGCCACTCGCTTCATTAGCCGGTTTATCACTGGGGTGCCCGCGGATAGAAAGACGAGCTACTTGGAGATGATCAGGCAGAAGAAAGATGAATCACTCAGGGAGTACGTCGCTCGTTTCAATACGGAGGCCCTGCAAATTCCCGAGCTCGATGAAGGAAGGGCGGTGGAGGCCATGCAGAAGGGGACGACCTCTGCAGAGTTTTTTGGCTCATTGAGTAGGAAGCCTCCTACTACGTTGGCAGAACTGATGAAGAGGGCTGAGAAGTATATAAGGCAGGATGATGCCTTGGTGACAAGTAGATTCGCCAGGGGAGCGATTGACAAGGGAAAAGCCATGGAGGAAGGGAGACCGGAGAGGCACGAGAAGAAGCATAGCAAAAGGCCTGAGCCCTACAGACAGCCCTGGGAGCGAAGGGACCAAAAACCCCTACCTCCTGGGGCCTCAGAACAGAGACCGCGGCCCTCATGGGTCCCTGAGAAACCGACCTCGCTCAATGCCTCAAGAGCCGAAGTGCTCATGGCCATCCAAGGCAATGAGTCCCTACAATGGCCTAAACCCCTGAGAATTGAAGCGAACCAGCGAAATCCTAACAAATACTGTCAGTTTCATCGCACTCATGGCCATGACACCAATAACTGCTTCCAGCTGATCACTGAGATCGAAAGATTGATTAAAAGAGGTCACCTACGGAACTTCATGAAGAAACCAGAGGGACAAAGGCCTCCGCCTCACCCAGCAGTCCAAACGCCAAGGAAAACAGGAGTTAACCCAGTGAATGATGGATCCAGTGGGACCATCAATATGATCGTCGAAGGCACAAGAGGTCGAATGAGCTGAAGAGGGATGAAGAAGTAGAGCCAGAAGCCAGAGTTCATGGAAGAAGGATGAGGGAGCTGATAGAAAATGACAAAACTGACAGTTATTCAGACTTG
The DNA here is from genome assembly GCF_001659605.2 of Manihot esculenta. Lineage (NCBI taxonomy): Eukaryota > Viridiplantae > Streptophyta > Magnoliopsida > Malpighiales > Euphorbiaceae > Manihot > Manihot esculenta. The sequence goes on along the minus strand of NC_035167.2, from coordinate 5,443,858 downwards.
GTGGTAGAGCAACGCCCCTCAGGTATTGGGGCAACAGGGAGACGATAAGAAATGATCAAATGACCAGGCCGATCGGGATGGATGAGCTCGGACTCTGTATAACATCCAATTTGAAGACGAGGACTACCAATGTTTTTGCTGGACAAAGCATTGAAAGGACGCTTGATCAAGACATCAAGGAACCTGCGTCATGTGAATGGATTAGCGAGAACTGCACTTACCATCATAAACCCGCACCCACTCAACCCTCGAGAACCTGCACCCATTTGAGGTGCCGCTCACCACATTTTGGATAATCATGCCAAATCGATGTTGGAATAAGGTACGCATAACTTGCCACATGTCATTAACATAATTATTGTTGGAAGAATTTACACACGCGATTATTATTTATTGAATCTCTAAATTGCATGAGCTAATAGTTACATTCATCCGAAATATGGAACTAAGTGATATATGCGACATATTATAGATGAATATTATCGAAATTAACAACGAGCATTCTCATTATATACGTTCTGTGCAAGCTTTTATTTTGCAGAAAAATCTTGAATCTCGCTAGAAGACCTCACTGAGATATAGAGATCTCAGGGAGGTAAAAGACCAGGATCCCCAAGATCTCCTGGCACTAGAAGACCTCACTGAGATATAGATATCTCAGGGAGGTAAAAGACTAGGATCCCCAAGATCTCCTGGCACTAGAAGACCTCACTGAGATATAGAGATCTCAGGGAGGTAAAAGACCAGGATCCCCAAGATCTCCTGGCACCATAAACCGACCTGAGGTATAAAGACCTCAGGGAGATAGAAGACCTCCTTGAGACACAGAGACCTCCTAGAGGTAGAAGACCGGGATCCCCCAAATCTCCCGGCTACAAGACCAGGACCCCCAAGATTCCTGGCATCGGAAGAACTCGCTGAGGTATAGAGACCTCAGGGAGACAGAAGACCAGGATCCCATAAGATCTCCTGGAGCAAAAACGGCTGGCGGGATTTCCAAGATCCCTTGATGTTACAAACAGAAAAAAGCTCATAAAAACACAGTCTAGATCTCGCATAAAAGATTAGAACAGGAAACCATAAATAAAAAGCTAAGCTCCAACCTCCTAAAAGGAGCTCGAGCCCTGAGGTAAAGAGACTTTGATCTCAACAGCCAAAAGCGCCAAATCGCCAAGCCGACCTCAAGAAGGTAGCAATGTATAAAATAAAAATCTAAATCTGACCTCTCGAAAGAGCTCGGTTTACAGGCTAATAAGACCTCGATCTCAAAAAATAGCAAGCATCGAAATTAAGCTAAGGCGCCCCAACACCTGTATCATATCACAATACAACCTACTAACAGCCAATGTAAGGCTCGCGGTGTCAAAATGCCAAATAGGCAGACCGAACTAAGGTAAAGTGAATCCTAAAAGGCATACCAAAATACAGAGTCAAATAGAGAATCAGTGGCAATCGTAAGAGGCACCGACCTCGAAAATTGACTGCTAATACTAAGTCCACTCAGCTGGCCCAGAGAGAGGTCCAGACAACAAAGAGCCCAGCAAAAACGCTCGAGAGCGGACAACACATAAGCACTCGGGGGCAAAAAACCCAACTAACCGATACATGCATGAAAGCCAAACGCTCAGACAAAGAATCAAGGAGACAGGAGCCATATAAAAAGCCAAATAAACCATTCCGAAAGACCGAATGGGGCCATTGAAAGCCCTGTCTTATTATGATACCAAAGAATCGAATCGCAGTATAGTCAAGTCCAAAACAGATAGACCGACCTCTCCAATCCAGGGCCGATCTCCCCAGGAGCTTCGAGAGGCCTCATATCTGGACCAGCAAGGCTATAAATCTATAGAAGAAATGTTAAAGCAGAACAAACAAACAGTTAGACTGAAACATAGCTCGAATAAGGCTCGACCAGAAAATAAGAAATTAAGTCCGATTTCGCAAAAGAACTCGGGGCACCAAAATGAAGAAAGTAAAATTCTGAACTCCTGAGCTCGCGGTGTAGACAGCATCACAGGTTGCAAGCATAAAAGCCTAAGCAAAAAACCGAGCTCCCTCTATGAAAAGACCCACAAATGCAGAAACGCATAAGAGGATAAACGAAGGCAAAGGACCGTGCTCACATCTCTGACTAACCCGCAATAAACAGACATTTAACGAAGATGACCTAGGAGGAGAAAAACAACAAAAGGCCGAGCTCTCTATCCCAGTGGGGCATGTAGCTCAAAACGTGCTGACTGCTAAAATGTTATCTCAAGAGGGATAAGGTATCCGAGCTCATAACACGGATGAGATCATGAGTCAAAAACAGGAATGCCCTTATGGAAGTGAGAAAAACTCGCAAGCCAGAAGCTTAACCGGACTCCGAGCTCTTAGCCCAGGTCAGTTCAGCTAGCGAAGTCCCAGCAGAGCCAGTCTGGCCCATCAAGTAAGAAAAATTGACAAAGCCAGAAGAGAGTCTGAGTAGAAAAATAATGATAAGGCACAGGCCGAGATGAAATGTCATTTGTCATCAAATATATGCCTCCATATCGCCACACATTCAAACATCAAGATAGAGAAGCAGAGAAACAAAAAAGCAGGGAAAAAACGCTTTTGACAGGAGCTGTTCTCGGGCCATGCGGTCATATATAGAATTCAAGGATTTTCCCCCTCGCCACTCATGAAATAACGGCCGAGGAGGTAAAAGAGCCCAAAAGGAGAACAATAGCTCAAAGCCTGCCAAGCCCTCCTCAAGCAAGATCAATTCAGTGTCCCAAGCCTCGACCGGGGTATACGCGGTAAGTTAAGCCCACCATGGATCGGAATCCAATAAGAAGAAGTCCAAAAGTGTTAAAACAAAAATGAGAATACTTAAATCTGAACTTAGATTACCGGCTAATAGAACACCGAGTTGAGACACAGAGACCCAAGGGAGGTAGAACATTAAGATCCCCAAGATCTCCCAGAGCAAGGAGCCGAGCTAAAGGAAACAAGAAACCAAATATGCCAGCCTAAAAACGCGCAAACATAAACAATTCAGACAACCAAACGAAACCGAGCTCAGAAAGCTCAAAGGGCAGACTGAAGGCAACGAGCCTTCTGCAATTTGAGAGGAAATCCAATGACATGAGCAGAAACCAACCGGCGCTAGAATCCAGATCGGCTTAAGGCCGCTAGGACCCGTAGCAAGCCTGATATGTAACCTGTAAACCTATTTAATCCCATACATGATCAACAATCATACATAAAAATTAAAATTTTTCTTTCATACATTCTCTCGTACACCAAACTCAACCTGTGCATGCACTGAACATAAACATAACTATAAATATTGATCCCTCTTTGGGATCTCATCAATGCCCCAATGGGTGACATACATGTGTTGAGTTGGTTTACATCTACATCATAAACATTTGAGATCATGTAATAAAAGGGATAACAATACCCATAGGGTCAAGCACAACTTCTAATCCTCAATATCATTATGCATAGCATGACTATTCAAACTTTACATTACAACCATTTACAATTTATCATGTCCACATTCTAACTATTACATACACAAAACTTCATCCATCTTGACTTCTCTGCCTAGCCCGTACCTGCAAACCTGGAGGATTAGGGAAAGGGGTGAGCTACTAGAGCCCAGTGAGCAGAATAATGAAAAACAACATTTGAAATCTCATGCCATCATGTAATGCAACACATCACAACAAATCACATCTCGGATGGTATTGTCACCAATAGTCCTCTACATAGTCCAACTGTGCCGGGACATAGAATGGGTACAACCGGTCTTCCTCTTAACATAACATATCATATAGTCCAACTGTGCCAGGGACGTAGAATGGGGTACAACCTGGACTTTCTCTTACATAGTGCCAGGGACGTAGAATGGGTACAACCTGGACTTCCATACTATATCATGCCGTAACATCATCATATCATATGAGCACTAAAGGATCATCCAATAACCAATCCACATCAACATCATAAATGCAATGCAACATATTCGTGAATTCTAATGCAAACAACCTAATTCATCACATGGCATTCATGATGCATGAACATGCTCAAAACTTTATAATTTATTTGCTTTAAATCGTAAAGGTTTATTCTACTCACCTCTTGGCTAGCTCTGACAATGACTGAAGCAGCTAACTCACTGCTGGGGTCCTCGGTTCCTAGGGTCCGAACCTACACAGGTGGACTCAAATGAGGGACCAAACAACTAGAATCATAACTCTAAAAACATCCCCCAAAAACCCCCCTAAAACACCTCAAAACAATCATGCAAAAAAATGCAAAGGAAGGCTGAACAGGGCACTTTCGGCGGCAGGTTCGGCGGCCGAAAGTCCCTCCAGAGCGGAAAGTCAGGCAGGTTCGGCGGCACCTTCGGCGGCCGAAACTCCCAGACAGAGGCGAACTCATGCATGTTCGGCGGCACTTTCGGCGGCTGAAACTCCCAGACAGAGACGAAAGTCTCCTTTCGGGGGCAGGCTTCGGCAGCCGAAAGGCTTGCCTCCCCAGCCATGTTCGGCGGCTGAAAGTCCTTCGGCTGCCGAACCTGGTTTCTGCCAAAGGGCAGAAACTTGGCTCCTCTTGCCTCCAATGCCTCCCAAACCTTACAAACATGCATAATCCTATTCTACAACACACATACTCAAGCATACCAGCTCCTAGGGGCTTCAAACCATCTAAAACCCCATTTACAACACATCAAACAACACAAATCCAACATACATTGCCCATAAACCAACATAAACCCAAAAACTCATAAAACCCTACACATGCATTTCTACTTCAAGAATCAACTTAAAACTTGTTAAAAACATATAGTGAGCTCAAGATCAGCCCGTACCTCTTGAAGATCGAGAGGAAAACGACCCTAGCTCGAAGATGGGAGAGATTTGAGTTCTTGAACCTCAAAGCTCCAAAACTTGCTTTAAACTCGAAAATCTTCAAAACTAGGTGAAAACTCATAAGAAAAACATGAAAACTCGAAGGGAGAAGCTCAAAACAGAGGAGGGGCGGTGGAGAACTCACCCTGGCCGAAAACGGGAAGAAAAGCTTGCCCGTTTCGGCCATGGGGTCCTTTTATAGGGCTGTCCTTACCACCTTTCGGCGGCCTAACGTGCCCCCACAACGCATGCAAGTTCGGCGGCCGAACATAAGGTTCGGCGGCCAAACCTTGGCTAATTCAAACAAGGCTTTCGGAGGCCAAAAGCGCTCCCAAAACCTCCCCATGTTCGGCGGCCGAAGATGACTTTCGGCGGCCGAACCTGGCAAAGTCTCTAAAGCCCTCTTCACTCAAAACTTGGATTTATTTTTATTAAAAACCATAAAATACATCAAAACATTTAATGAAAATATGGTTTTACCCTTCTAGAGGTCTCCGGCATCCGAGATTCCACCGGACGGTAGGAATTTCGATACCGGAGTCTAGCCGGGTATTACATTCTCCCCACCTTAAGAACATTCGTCCCCGAATGTTCCTCAACTAGCACATAGCATGGCATACACATATCATACATACAAAGCACATAAAACTCACAAGGAACTAACCTCAGAAAAGATAAGGGTATTGCTGGAGCATGGACTCTCGTGTCTCCCAAGTGCATTCTTCCATATTGTGGTGGTTCCACAGGACTTTCACGATCGGGATTTCCTTGTTCCTCAACTTCCTGATCTGGGTGTCTATGATCCGTACTGGCTGCTCAATATAAGTGAGATCTTCTTGGATCTCCACATCAGGCTCACTAAGAACCTTGCCCGGATCTGACACAAACTTTCTTAACATGGAAACATGGAAAACCGGATAGATTCTTGCCATTGAAGCAGGCAAATCTAGCTTGTACGACACATTCCCAATCTTCTGCAAGACTTCAAAGGGTCCGATGTATCGCGGAGCTAGTTTACCTTTCTTCCCAAAGCGAACCACTCCTTTCATTGGAGACACCTTGAGCAATACCAGATCCCCCTCCTAAAACTCTACTTGCCGTCTGCGGATGTCTGCATAACTCTTCTGTCTGCTTGCAGCAGTCTTGATCCTTTCTCTGATTATGGGTACCACCTTGCTGGTGATCTCTACTAACTCAGGCCCTGCCAAGGCCTTCTCTCCAACTTCCTCCCAGCAAACAGGTGATCTGCACTTCCTCCCATACAAAGCTTCATATGGAGCCATCCCGATGCTAGCATGATGGCTGTTATTGTAGGCAAACTCCACCAAAGGTAGATGTTGCCTCCAAGAATCGCCAAAATCTAGCACACACATTCTGAGCATATCTTCTATTGTCTGGATGGTCCTCTCTGACTGTCCGTCCGTCTGTGGATGGAAAGCAGTGTTAAAATCTAACCTGGTACCCATAGCATTCTGCAGACTCCGCCAAAACCTAGAGGTGAACTGGGGCCCTCTATCAGACACTATTGACACAGGAACCCCATGCAGCCTGACGATCTCATCAACATACACCTGCGCCAACTTGTCCATAGAATAGCCACTCCTGACAGGGATGAAGTGAGCAGATTTGGTGAGTCTATCCACAATCACCCATATGGAGTCCAATCTGTTGGACATCGCCGGTAACCCCACTACGAAGTCCATAGCTATATTCTCCCATTTCCACTCTGGAATAGGTAGCGGGTTAAGCATTCCAGCCGGCTTCTGATGTTCCAGCTTCACCCTCTGACACACTTCGCAGGCTGACACAAACTGTACCACTTCTTTCTTCATTGCTGGCCACCAATAAACTTTCTTCAGATCTTGATACATCTTGGTGGCTCCAGGGTGAATGTTGTATCTTGCATTATGAGCCTCCCTCATAATGTCTCCTTTTAGCCCTATGTCATCTAGTACACACAATCGACTCCCATAGCGGAGGATCCCCTTACTGTCAAATCTGAACTCACTATCCTTGCCTGACTGAACAGTCCTGGCAATCTTCACTAACTCTGGGTCCTCATGCTGTTTCTGAGCCACTTGCTCCAGAAACACAGGTGTCACTCTCATCTGGGCCACTAAAGCACCTGTACCAGCCAACTCCAACTGTAGACCTTCATCAATGAGCTTGTAAAACTCCTTCACCACTGGTCTCCTCTCTGCCGTGATGTGGGATAGACTGCCTAGTGACTTCCGGCTTAGGGCGTCTGCCACGACATTTGCCTTACCCGGATGATACTGAATCCTGCAATCATAGTCACTCAGCAGCTCTACCCACCTTCTTTGTCTCAAGTTCAAATCTCTTTGACTCAGGATGTACTGCAGGCTCTTATGATCTGTAAAGATCTCACATTTTACCCCATAGAGATAGTGCCTCCACATCTTGAGTGCAAAGATTACTGCTGCCATCTCTAGGTCATGCGTGGGGTAATTTAACTCATGCTTCTTCAGCTGTCTAGAAGCATAAGCAATCACCCTCTCATTCTGCATTAGTACACAACCCAGTCCCACATGGGACGCATCACAAAAGACTGTAAAGTCTTCATCACTAGATGGCAGAGCTAACACTGGTGCTGAAGTCAACCTCTTCTTAAGCTCTTCAAAACTCTCTTCGCACTGGTCGGTCCACACAAACTTTGGATTCTTCCTGGTTAACCTGGTCAGAGGAGCTGCAATCTTTGAGAAGTCCTGAACGAACCTCCTATAGTAACCTGCCAAACCCAAGAAACTCCTGATTTCTGTCACTGAAGTGGGTCTAGGCCAGTTAGCCACAGCTTCTACCTTCTTGGGGACCACCTCTATTCCATTTTCTGACACTACATGCCCCAAGAATGAGATGCTCCTCAGCCAGAACTCACACTTGGAGAACTTGGCATACAAGCCATGTTCCCTCAAGGTCTGTAGAACCAACCTCAGATGATGGGCATGCTCCTCTGCATTCCTGGAATACACCAAGATATCATCTATGAAGACAATAACGAAGTGATCCAGGTACTGGCTAAACACTCTGTTCATGAGATCCATGAATGCTGCAGGTGTAACGACCCGGAAAACCGACCCGTTACCGGCACTAGGATCCAGATCGGCTTAAGGCCGCCGGGACCCGTAGCAAGCCTACATACATCCTGTATACCTGTTTAATCCCATACATGATCAACAAACATACTTAAGAATTAAAACTTTTCTTTTTCTTCATACACCAAACTCAACCTGTGCATGCACTGTATTCATCATATACATAAACATTAATCCCTCTGTGGGATTTCATCAAAGCCTCAATGGCAATATAAAATCTGTGTTGAGTTGGTTCACATACACATCATATAATAAGATCATGTACATACCAAGGGATTAACATATACTATGGTCAAGCACAAATCTATCCTCAATAACATAGTTACATAAACATAACTGTTCAAACTTTACATTACATTCTTATCATATGTCATGTCCACATACTCTAGCTATTACATACATATGACTTGACTTCATTCTAGTCGACTTCTTGACCTCTCCTGTACCTGCAACTCTGGGGATAATGGGAGTGGGGTGAGCTAAAAGCCCAGTGAGCGGAAACTAAAAACATTTGTTTTAATTCCTCCATTTTTAGGTACATTATTATTCATTTTATTATTATTTAACTTTTTCTTTCTTTTTCTTATTCATGCTTTCATGTATGCGCCATAACACAAACATTTCACAACAAGGATGAACTTGTCACCATTTAGCCCCTATCTTTCTTACTCATTCATGCCGGGGGCGTAGAGCCGTAGCAGGCACACCCGGACTTCCATAATCAATCATAGTGCCAGGGGCGTAGAGCCGTAGCAGGCACACCTGGACTCACATAGGCTATCATGACATACAAGGGCTAATGGATCATTCAACATTCATCCACATCAACAACAAAGTATGCAATGCAACATATTCGTGAACTCTAATGCAAACAACCTAATATTGCATGGCATAGTGATGCATGAGCAATGCTTTGTGATTCGTTCATTTATTCATTTACTTTAAAACTTAAGGGGTTGTTCCACTCACCTGGTAACTGAAGCTTGACAACGAACTCTGAACAACTATCTCACAACCGGGGGTCTCGGTTCCTCGGGTTCGAACCTACACAGGTGGACTCAAATGAGGCACCAAACATACATGAACGTGACTCTGAAAAACTCCCCAAAAACCCCCTAAAACATCCTGAAAACATCACATGAAAACATGCAAGAAATGGCTGAACAGGGCACTTTCGGCGGCAGGTTCGGCGGCCGAAAGTCCCTCTGCAGCCGAAAGTCATGCAGGTTCGGCGGCACTTTCGGCGGCCGAACCTCCCAGACAGAGACGAACCTTGAGTTTCGGGGGCAGGCTTCGGCAGCCGAAACTGCCTCCACAAGGGGGTTCGGCGGCCGAAAGTCACTTCGGCGGCCGAACCTGAGTTTCTGTCAAAGGGCAGAAACTTGGCTCCCTTGTGTCCACAGCCTCCAAAACTTGCCTCAAAACCTGCATAAACTTGATTCTACTCATGCATACACATCATACCAGTTCCTAGGGGCCTCATACAAACATATGCCCCAACTACAACACTTCAAACACACATCAACCAAGCCACATTGTTCAAAAAATCACATAAACCTAACATATGCTCAACTAACTCAAACATGCTTCTCTACCCCTTAAAACTTCATGAAACTCATTTGAAACATACATTGAGCTTAAGATCGGCTCTTACCTCTTGAAGATCGAGGAAGAGACGACTCAACTCGGAGATCCAAGCACGAGAGCTCCTGAGTTTCCAAAGCTCCAAAACTTGCCTTTAAAGCTTAAAACTTGCAATGTGGGTTTAAAACTCAAGAAAGATGGAGGAGATCTAGTGAAAGAACACAAGATTTGAGGAGAGGGAGATCGGAAGCTTGTTGTGGCCGAAAATGGGAGAAAACCTCGCCCATTTCGGCTAAGGGTCCCTTTTATAGTGGCTGGCCAGGCCACGTTCGGGGGCCGAAGGTGCCTCCGCATGCATGCAAGGTTCGGCGGCCTAACTTGGAGTTCGGCGGCCGAACCTGCATTTCCCTCACTCAAAACTTTCGGGCGCCTAAAGTCCCTCTGAAAGCATGCATGTTCGGCGGCCGAACCTCAAAGTTCGGCGGCCGAACCTGGGTTTTCCTCCAAAGATTTTTCATGCAAAAACTCATTTAATTCTCATACTTAAAAACATGAAATACATGAAAACATTTCATAAAATCATAGTTTTTTACCCTTCTAGAGGTTTCCGACATCCGAGGTCCCACCGGACGGTAGGGATTCCGATACCGGAGTCTAGCCGGGTATTACATTCTCCCCCCCTTAAGAACATTCGTCCCCGAATGTTCCTCAACTAACATACAAGGCATGGCATCAACATGGCATAAACATAACATACAGCATAGCATACATACAGACACTCAAAACAATTAACACTCACCTCAAAACAGATGGGGGTATTGCTGGAGCATAGACTCCCGGGTCTCCCAGGTGCATTCCTCTAAGTTGTGGTGGTTCCAAAGGACCTTTACCATCGGGATTTCCTTGTTCCTCAGCTTTCTGATCTGGGTGTCAAGAATCCGCACTGGCTGCTCTACATAGGTGAGATCCTCTTGGATCCCTACATCAGGCTCACTAAGAACCTTGCTCGGATCTGACACGTACTTCCGTAACAGAGAAACATGGAAAACTGGATGGATTCTCTCCATCGAAGCAGGCAAGTCTAGCTTGTACGACACATTACCGACCCTCTGAAGCACCTCGAAAGGACCGATGTACCGTGGAGCTAACTTACCCTTCTTCCCGAACCGAACCACTCCTTTCATAGGAGACACCTTGAGCAAAACTAAATCCCCCTCCTGAAACTCTAGCTGTCTTCTGCGAATATCTGCATAACTCTTCTGCCGACTAGCAGCAGTCTTGATCCTCTCTCTGATTATGGGTACCACTCTGCTGGTAAGCTCTACTAACTCCGGACCCGCAAGAGTCCTTTCTCCTACTTCCTCCCAGCAGATAGGTGATCTGCACTTCCTCCCATACAAAGCTTCATATGGAGCCATCCCTATGCTAGCATGATAGCTGTTATTGTAGGCAAACTCCACCAAAGGTAGATGCTGCCTCCAAGAACCGCCAAAATCTAGCACACACATTCTGAGCATATCCTCTATTGTCTGGATGGTCCTCTCTGACTGTCCGTCTGTCTGTGGGTGGAAGGCAGTACTGAAGTCTAATCTGGTACCCATAGCGTTCTGCAGACTCTGCCAAAACCTGGAGGTGAACTGGGGCCCTCTATCTGACACTATAGATACCGGGACCCCATGCAGTCTGACAATCTCATCTACGTACACCTGCGCCAACTTGTCCACAGAGTAACCACTCCTGACAGGGATGAAGTGAGCAGATTTGGTGAGTCTGTCCACAATCACCCATATGGAGTCCAATCTGTTGGACGTCGCCGGTAACCCCACTACGAAGTCCATAGCTATATTCTCCCATTTCTACTCTGGAATCGGTAGTGGATTCAACATTCCAGCCGGCTTCTGATGCTCTAGTTTCACCCTCTGACACACATCGCAGGCTGACACGAACAGTGCCACGTCTTTCTTCATGGCTGGCCACCAATACACTCTCTTCAGATCCTGATACATCTTGGTGGCTCCAGGGTGAACACTATACCTGGTATTATGGGCTTCCCCCATAATATCTCCCTTCAGACCAATGTCGTCTGGCACACATAATCTGTTCCCGTAGCGGAGGATCCCCTTATCATCAAACTTGAACTCATTACTCTGGCCTGACTGAACCGTTCTGGCTATCCTGACCAACTCTGGGTCCTCATGTTGTTTCTGAGCTACCTGCTCCAGAAACACGGGCGTCACTCTCATATGGGCCACTAAGGCACCTGTGCCAGACAACTCTAACTGTAATCCCTCACTCATAAGTCTGTGGAACTCCTTCACCACCGGCCTCCTCTCTGCTGAAATGTGGGATAGACTGCCGAGTGATTTCCGGCTTAGGGCGTCTGCCACAACATTCGCCTTACCCAGATGGTACTGAATCTTGCAATCATAGTCACTCAACAGCTCTACCCATCTCCTCTGCCTCAAATTCAAGTCTCTCTGACTCAAGATGTGCTGCAGGCTCTTATGATCTGTAAAGATCTCACATTTTACCCCATAGAGGTAATGCCTCCACATCTTGAGTGCAAAGATGACTGCTGCCATCTCAAGATCGTGTGTGGGGTAATTCAGCTCATGCTTCTTCAGCTGCCTAGAAGCATAAGCGATCACCCTCTCATTTTGCATTAGCACACAACCCAGTCCCACACGGGACGCATCACAAAATACTGAGAAGTCATCATCACTTTTTGGCAGAGCTAACACCGGTGCTGAAGTCAACCTCCTCTTAAGCTCCTCAAAGCTTTCCTCACACTGATCGGTCCATATGAACTTCTGATTCTTCTTTGTCAATTTGGTCATAGGAGCAGCAATCTTTGAGAAGTCCTGAACGAATCTCCTGTAGTAACCTGCTAAACCCGGAAAACTCTTGATCTCGGTCACTGTGGTGGGTCTAGGCCAGTTAGCTACAGCCTCTACCTTCTTGGGGTCTACTTCAATACCCTGTTCTGACACAATGTGCCCCAAGAATGAAATGCTCCTAAGCCAAAACTCACACTTGGAGAACTTGGCATACAAGCCATGCTCTCTCAAGGTCTGCAAAACTATCCTCAGGTGATGGGCATGCTCCTCTGCATTTCTGGAATACACTAAGATATCGTCTATGAAGACAATAACGAAGTGATCCAGATACTGACTGAATACTCTGTTCATGAGGTCCATGAATGCTGCAGGGGCGTTGGTCAACCCAAACGGCATCACAAGGAACTCATAGTGCCCATACCTGGTCCTGAAAGCTGTCTTCGGTACATCTTCATTCCTTATCCTCAACTGATGGTACCCTGATCTCAGATCTATTTTGGAGAAACAACCTGCTCCTGCTAGCTGGTCGAATAGATCGTCGATCCTCGGCAAAGGGTACTTGTTCTTGATGGTGGCTTTGTTCAACTGTCTGTAGTCGATACAAAGCCTAAGGGATCCATCCTTTTTCTTTACAAAGAGCACTGGAGCACCCCAAGGTGAGGTACTCGGTCGGATGAAACCCTTGTCCACCAGTTCTTGCAACTGTTCCTTTAGCTCTTTCAACTCTGCTGGCGCCATCCTGTAGGGAGGGATAGAGATAGGCCTAGTTCCAGGCATCAGCTCTATTTCAAACTCTATCTCCCTTGCAGGTGGTAGTCCTGGAAGCTCGTCTGGGAAAACATCTAAGAACTCACTCACCACAGGCACTGAGGCGGGCTCTCTGACATGACTATCTAACTCCCTCACATGAGCTAGAAACCCCTGACATCCTCTCCTAAGCAACCTACGAGCCTGAAGAGCTGAGATCAGACCTCTAGGTGTACCCCTCTTGTCTCCTCTGAAGACGACCTCTGACCCATCCTGATCTCTGAATCTGACTACCTTGTCTCTACAGTCCAAGGTAGCACCATGGGTCGATAACCAATCCATCCCTAGAATGACGTCAAAATCTGTCAAATCTAGAACCACGAGGTCGGCGGAAAGGCATCTTCCCTCTATGAAAACTGGACTACATTGGCAGACTGCCTCTGCCACTGACGGGTCACACTTGGGTCCACTGACCCATAGGGGACACTCTAACCCAGAGACCATCAATCCTACCCTCTCCACGACTCTCGGAGCAATAAAAGAATGAGATGCACCCGGGTCCATTAAGGCATACACATCTGAACAACCAATGATGAGATTACCTGCCACCACGGTGTTGGATGTGTTGGCCTCCTGTTGAGTCATTGTGAAGATCCGTGCCGGAGCTGATGGACCTTCACCTCTGTATCCTGCTGATGAAGAGGCTGACCCTCTCTCTCTGCCTCTGCCACTGGCCTGTGTTGCGGCTGGAGCTACTGGCTGCACCACACTGCCGGAGGTTGTCTGCTGAGACGGTGCTGTAAAGGCTCCTCTAGGACAGTCTCGAGCCAAATGACCCGCCTGTCCGCATCTGAAACATGTGTTTGTCCCTGCCAGACATACTCCCTTGTGTGGTCTCCCACATCTCATACATGCTGTAACCTCTGCGCCAGAGCTTGAGCCACTGCCTAAACCCAGACCTGACTTGATCTTGTTCCAGAACTTATTCTTCTTAGATTTTCTGTGGCCTCTATCCCACTTCTTACTGCCTGCAACTGCCGTACTCAGAGAAGAAGAGTCTAACCTTTCCCCACCTGGGGTCTTGGAACCAGAAGACTGTGCCACTGATTGTTTTACCTTCCCCTCAACGATAGCACTAGCCTCCATTCTCCTAGCCATATCCACTATGGCATGGAAACTCTCCCTCTCTGCTGACTGTACCAAAGAGGAATACCTGGAGTGCAGCCTCATAATATATCTCCTTGACTTCTTTTGATCTGTGTCCAAATTCAGCCCAGCATATGGCAACAACTCCAGGAACCTGTCTGTGTACTCGTCTATACTCATGTCATCAGTTTGCCTCAACTGCTCGAATTCTATCATCTTCAATTCCCTTGAACTATCAGGGAAAGCCCATCCTGCAAACTCGTTTGCAAACTCTTCCCAATTCATGCTGTCCACTCTCGGGTTCACATAATTCTTGAACCACTCCCGTGCCTTCTTGCACTTAAACGTGAACCCGGCCATCTGAATGGCTCTACTGTCGTCTGCCCCTATCTCATCTGTAATTGCCTTGACCCGCTCCAAGTACACGAACGGATCATCACCAGTTTCAAACTGGGGAGCACCCAGCTTCATATAATCGGTCATCTTGACCTTGCTCCCTCCAGATGAGGTAGGTTTGGGTACTTGTGTTTCCGGGACAGTAGATACTGGTGGTGGTGGAGGTACAACATCCCCTGGGGTAGGGTTTGCTGTACTAGTAAAGGGAGGTGGAGGTGGGTACATGGGGTACTGAGAGTATGGTGGGTAGTAAGGTGGGTATGGCATATGTGGAGGATAAGGGCTAAAACTGGGGTAATCCGATGTACCTCCCATCGAATACCCTGGGTGGTGTGAATAGGGTGGGTAGTGATGTGGCTGGACATAGCTCGAGGCCTGAGTGCCTCCTTCTGATTCTCCCATGCCCTCTTCCGGCATGCTCACACCGAGACTGCCATCCCTCCTCTGGTCTACTTCCATATCCTCAGACATTCCTCCCTGCACTGTTCCCCTTACTGATCTGCTTCTTCCCAAATCTAAAGACCTTCTAGGGTCTCTAGCTACTCTGTCTCTGTTGGACCTACTGGACATTGCCCTAGGCAATGCTGGAGGACGGGCATCAGTGCCCTCGTCCTGAGGTGGCACTCCAGTCAATCGTGCAGATCGACGAGTTCCTCTCATTCTATCTTCTGAAAAACAGCACATAGCATAAACAATCATTAGCATCATATGGTTCATGTGGAAACACATGAACCCTCATCACATACATAGCATCACATCATAGCATTTATGCACATGCATATCATCATGGCATATCATATCATCATATTGACAGGACTCTACATCCTATCCTAGTGGACATGATTTTCCTAGTGTGCTTGACCTTCTAGAACATCTATGAGCCCGACACTCTAGGTCCGATCATATGAACCTAGGGCTCTGATACCACTCTGTAACGACCCGGAAAACCGACCCGTTACCGGCACTAGGATCCAGATCGGCTTAAGGCCGCCGGGACCCGTAGCAAGCCTACATACATCCTGTATACCTGTTTAATCCCATACATGATCAACAAACATACTTAAGAATTAAAACTTTCCTTTTTCTTCATACACCAAACTCAACCTGTGCATGCACTGTATTCATCATATACATAAACATTAATCCCTCTGTGGGATTTCATCAAAGCCTCAATGGCAATATAAAATCTGTGTTGAGTTGGTTCACATACACATCATATAATAAGATCATGTACATACCAAGGGATTAACATATACTATGGTCAAGCACAAATCTATCCTCAATAACATAGTTACATAAACATAACTGTTCAAACTTTACATTACATTCTTATCATATGTCATGTCCACATACTCTAGCTATTACATACATATGACTTGACTTCATTCTAGTCGACTTCTTGACCTCTCCTGTACCTGCAACTCTGGGGATAATGGGAGTGGGGTGAGCTAAAAGCCCAGTGAGCGGAAACTAAAAACATTTGTTTTAATTCCTCCATTTTTAGGTACATTATTATTCATTTTATTATTATTTAACTTTTTCTTTCTTTTTCTTATTCATGCTTTCATGTATGCGCCATAACACAAACATTTCACAACAAGGATGAACTTGTCACCATTTAGCCCCTATCTTTCTTACTCATTCATGCCGGGGGCGTAGAGCCGTAGCAGGCACACCCGGACTTCCATAATCAATCATAGTGCCAGGGGCGTAGAGCCGTAGCAGGCACACCTGGACTCACATAGGCTATCATGACATACAAGGGCTAATGGATCATTCAACATTCATCCACATCAACAACAAAGTATGCAATGCAACATATTCGTGAACTCTAATGCAAACAACCTAATATTGCATGGCATAGTGATGCATGAGCAATGCTTTGTGATTCGTTCATTTATTCATTTACTTTAAAACTTAAGGGGTTGTTCCACTCACCTGGTAACTGAAGCTTGACAACGAACTCTGAACAACTATCTCACAACCGGGGGTCTCGGTTCCTCGGGTCCGAACCTACACAGGTGGACTCAAATGAGGCACCAAACATACATGAACGTGACTCTGAAAAACTCCCCAAAAACCCCCTAAAACATCCTGAAAACATCACATGAAAACATGCAAGAAATGGCTGAACAGGGCACTTTCGGCGGCAGGTTCGGCGGCCGAAAGTCCCTCTGCAGCCGAAAGTCATGCAGGTTCGGCGGCACTTTCGGCGGCCGAACCTCCCAGACAGAGACGAACCTTGAGTTTCGGGGGCAGGCTTCGGCAGCCGAAACTGCCTCCACAAGGGGGTTCGGCGGCCGAAAGTCACTTCGGCGGCCGAACCTGAGTTTCTGTCAAAGGGCAGAAACTTGGCTCCCTTGTGTCCACAGCCTCCAAAACTTGCCTCAAAACCTGCATAAACTTGATTCTACTCATGCATACACATCATACCAGTTCCTAGGGGCCTCATACAAACATATGCCCCAACTACAACACTTCAAACACACATCAAGCAAGCCACATTGTTCAAAAAATCACATAAACCTAACATATGCTCAACTAACTCAAACATGCTTCTCTACCCCTTAAAACTTCATGAAACTCATTTGAAACATACATTGAGCTTAAGATCGGCTCTTACCTCTTGAAGATCGAGGAAGAGACGACTCAACTCGGAGATCCAAGCACGAGAGCTCCTGAGTTTCCAAAGCTCCAAAACTTGCCTTTAAAGCTTAAAACTTGCAATGTGGGTTTAAAACTCAAGAAAGATGGAGGAGATCTAGTGAAAGAACACAAGATTTGAGGAGAGGGAGATCGGAAGCTTGTTGTGGCCGAAAATGGGAGAAAACCTCGCCCATTTCGGCTAAGGGTCCCTTTTATAGTGGCTGGCCAGGCCACGTTCGGGGGCCGAAGGTGCCTCCGCATGCATGCAAGGTTCGGCGGCCTAACTTGGAGTTCGGCGGCCGAACCTGCATTTCCCTCACTCAAAACTTTCGGGCGCCTAAAGTCCCTCCGAAAGCATGCATGTTCGGCGGCCGAACCTCAAAGTTCGGCGGCCGAACCTGGGTTTTCCTCCAAAGATTTTTCATGCAAAAACTCATTTAATTCTCATACTTAAAAACATGAAATACATGAAAACATTTCATAAAATCATAGTTTTTTACCCTTCTAGAGGTTTCCGACATCCGAGGTCCCACCGGACGGTAGGGATTCCGATACCGGAGTCTAGCCGGGTATTACAGCAGGGGTGTTGGTTAACCCGAACGGCATCACAAGGAACTTAAAATGCCCATATCTGGTCCTGAAAGCTGTCTTTGGCACATCTTCCTCTCTAATCCTCAACTGATGATACCCCGATCTCAGATCTATTTTGGAGAAACAACCCGCTCCTGCTAGCTGGTCGAATAGATCGTCGATCCTTGGCAATGGGTACTTGTTCTTGGTAGTGACTTTGTTCAACTGCCTGTAGTCGATGCAAAGTCTAAGGGATCCATCCTTCTTTCTTACAAACAAAACTGGAGCACCCCAAGGTGAGGTACTACGTCGGATGAAGCACTTGTCTACCAGCTCTTGCAACTGCTTTTTCAACTCTTTCAACTCCGCTGGAGCCATCCTGTAGGGAGGGATAGAGATCGGTCGGGTTCCAGGCATCAATTCTATCTCGAACTCTATCTCCCTAGCAGGTGGTAAACCGGGCAGCTCGTCTGGGAACACATCTAAAAACTCTCTAACCATTGGCACTAAGGCGGGCTCTCTAACCTGACTGCTAAGCTCTCTCACATGAGCCAAATACCCCTGACATCCCTTCCTAAGCAACCTACGAGCCTGAAGAGCTGATATCAGACCTCTAGGTGTACCCCTCCTGTCTCCCCTGAAGACGACCTCTGACCCATCTTGACCTCTGAACCTGACTACCTTGTCCCTGCAGTCCAAGGTAGCACCATGGGTAGATAACCAGTCCATCCCTAGAATGACGTCAAAATCTGTCAAGTCTAGAACCACCAAGTCGGCGGACAAGCATCTTCCCTCAATAAACACAGGACTACACTGGCAGACTGACTCTGCCACTGATGGATCACACTTGGGTCCACTGACCCAGAGAGGACACTCTAACTTAGAGATCATCAACCCCAACCTCTGGACGGCTCTAGGAGCAATAAAAGAATGAGATGCACCAGGGTCCATCAAGGCATACACATATGAACAACCAATGACTAAGTTACCTGCCACCACGGTGTTAGATGCATCTGCCTCCTATTGAGTCATGGTGAAGATCCGTGCTGGAGCTGATGGACCTTCACCTCTGAAACCCGCTGAAGAAGAGGCTGCTCCTCTCCCTCTACCTCTGCCACTGGCCTGAGTCGTGGCTGGAGCTGCTGGCTACGCGACACTACCTGAAGCTGTCTGCTGGGACTGTGTTCCAAAAGCAGCCCTAGGACACTCCCGAGCCATGTGTTCCTCTTGCCCACATCTGAAGCAGGCTGCTGTCCCAGCCCGGCAAACTCCCTTGTGTGGCCTACCACACCTTGCACAAACGGCATTATCCGCCCCAGAGCTTGAGCCACTCCCTAATCCCAGACTGGACTTGACTTTGTTCTAGAACTTGTTCTTCTTGGGCTTCCTAGTGGTGTTACTCCACCTTTTGCTACCTGAAGCTGTTGCATTCAGAGAAGAAGAGTCTGGGGTCTTGGAACCAGAAGACTGTGCCACTGGCTGTCTGACTGTTCCCTGAACGATGGCACTAGCCTCCATTTTCTGGGCCATATCCACTATGGCATGGAAGCTCTCCCTATCTGCTGACTGGATCAAGGAGGAATATCTGGAGTGGAGTTTCATGATATACCTCCTTGACTTCTTCTGGTCTGTGTCGAGGTTTTGCCCTGCAAATGGCAACAGCTCCAAGAACCTGTCTGTGAACTCCTCTACACTCATCTCATCGGTCTGCCTCAACTGTTCAAACTCGATCATCTTCAGCTCCCTTGAGCTATCGGGGAAAGCCCATCCCGCAAACTCGTTTGCAAACTCTTCCCAAGACATACGGTCCACCCTTGGATTCACATAATTCTTAAACCACTCTCGTGCCTTCTTGCACTTAAGCGTGAACCCAGCCATCTGAATGGCTCTACTGTCATCTGCCCCAATCTCATCTGTGATCACCTTTACCCTTTCGAGATACACAAATGGGTCATCCCCTTTTTCATACTGGGGAGCACCCAGCTTCATGTAGTCGGTCATCTTGACCTTGCTACTTCCAGATGAGCTAGGCTTAGGTACCGGGTTTTCTGGAACTGTGGGTTCTGCTGGTGGAGGAGGAGGTGCAGCATCCCCTAAGGTAGGGTTTGCTGGATTTGGATGGTAGGGTGGGGGTGGATACATTGGGTACGGTGGGTATGATGGATAGTAAGGTGGGTATGGCATCTGTGTGGGATAAGGGTTAAAGTTATGGTAATCCGATGTACCTCCCATCGAATAACCGGGGTTTTGTGAGAAGGGTGGGTAGTAAGGTGGCTGAACAAATCCCGAGGCCTGAGTGCCTCCTTGGGACTCTCCCATTCCCTCTTCTGGCATGCTAACTCCCAGACTACCATCCCTCCTCTGCTCTACATCCATATCATCCCCCATATCCTCTGACATTACTCCCTGAACTGTCCCCCTCACTGATCTGCTTCTACCCAGATCCAAAGACCTTCTAGGGTCTCTTACCGCTCTTTCTCTGTTGGACCTACTTGACATTGCCCTAGGCAATGCAGGAGGACGGGCGCTCATGCCCTCATCCTCAGGTGGTACTCCAGTCAATCTTGCAGATCGACGAGTTCCTCTCATCCTGTTTTCTGAAAAATAGCACATAACAAACATTAGCATCATATGGTTCATGTGGAAACACATGAACCCGCATCACATATATCACACATCATAGCATATCATTAATGCACATGCATATAATCATGGCATTTCACATCATCATGCAAGACAAGACTCCACATCCTATCCTAATGGACATGATCTTCCTATTGAGCTTGACCTTCTATAACCTCTATGAGCCCGACACTCTAGGTCCGACCATATGAACCTAGGGCTCTGATACCACTCTGTAACGACCCGAAAACCGGCGCTAGAATCCAGATCGGCTTAAGGCCGCCGGGACCCGTAGCAAGCCTGACATGTAACCTGTAAACCTGTTTAATCCCATACATGATCAACAATCATACATAAAAATTAAAACTTTTCTTTCATACATTCTCTCGTACACCAAACTCAACCTATGCATGCACTGAACATAAACATAACTATAAACATTGATCCCTCTTTGGGATCTCATCAATGCCCCAATGGGTGACATACATGTGTTGAGTTGGTTTACATCTACATCATAAACATTTGAGATCATGTAATAAAAGGGATAACAATACCCATAGGGTCAAGCACAACTTCTAATCCTCAATATCATTATGCATAGCATGACTATTCAAACTTTACATTACAACCATTTACAATTTATCATGTCCACATTCTAACTATTACATACACAAAACTTCATCCATCTTGACTTCTCTGCCTAGCCCGTACCTGCAAACCTGGGGGATTAGGGAAAGGGGTGAGCTACTAGAGCCCAGTGAGCAGAATAATGAAAAACAACATTTGAAATCTCATGCCATCATGTAATGCAACACATCACAACAAATCACATCTCGGATGGTATTGTCACCAATAGTCCTCTACATAGTCCAACTGTGCCGGGACGTAGAATGGGTACAACTGGTCTTCCTCTTAACATAACATATCATACAGTCCAACTGTGCCAGGAACGTAGAATGGGTACAACCTAGACTTTCTCTTACATAGTGCCAGGGACGTAGAATGGGTACAACCTGGACTTCCATACTATATCATGCCGTAACATCATCATATCATATGAGGACTAAAGGATCATCCAATAACCAATCCACATCAACATCATAAATGCAATGCAACATATTCGTGAATTCTAATGCAAACAACCTAATTCATCACATGGCATTCATGATGCATGAACATGCTCAAAACTTTATAATTTATTTGCTTTAAATCGTAAAGGTTTATTCTACTCACCTTTTGGCTAGCTCTGACAATGACTGAAGCAGCTGACTCACTGCTGGGGTCCTCGGTTCCTCGGGTCCGAACCTACACAGGTGGACTCAAATGAGGGACCAAACAACTAGAATCATAACTCTAAAAACATCCCCCAAAAACCCCCTAAAACACCTCAAAACAATCATGCAAAAACATGCAAAGGAAGGCTGAACAGGGCACTTTCGGCGGCAGGTTCGGCGGCCGAAAGTCCCTCCAGAGCCGAAAGTCAGGCAGGTTCGGCGGCACCTTCGGCGGCCGAAACTCCCAGACAGAGGCGAAACTCATGCATGTTCGGCGGCACTTTCGGCGGCTAAAACTCCCAGACAGAGACGAAAGTCTCCTTTCGGGGGCAGGCTTCGGCAGCTGAAAGGCTTGCCTCCCCAGCCATGTTCGGCGGCCGAAAGTCCTTCGGCTGCAGAACCTGGTTTCTGCCAAAGGGCAGAAACTTGGCTCCTCTTGCCTCCAATGCCTCCCAAACCTTACAAACATGCATAATCCTATTCTACAACACAAATACTCAAGCATACCAGCTCCTAGGGGCTTCAAACCATCTAAAACCCCATCTACAACACATCAAACAACACAAATCCAACATACATTGCCCATAAACCAACATAAACCCAAAAACTCATAAAACCCTACACATGCATTTCTACTTCAAGAATCAACTTAAAACTTGTTAAAAACATATAGTGAGCTCAAGATCGTCCCTTACCTCTTGAAGATCGAGAGGAAAACGACCCTAGCTCGAAGATGGGAGAGATTTGAGTTCTTGAACCTCAAAGCTCCAAAACTTGCTTTAAACTCGAAAATCTTCAAAACAAGGTGGAAACTCATAAGAAAAACATGAAAAATCGAAGGGAGAAGCTCAAAACAGAGGAGGGGCAGTGGAGAACTCACCCTGGCCGAAAACGGGAAGAAAAGCTTGCCCGTTTCGGCCATGGGGTCCTTTTATAAGGCTGTCCTTACCACCTTTCGGCGGCCTAACGTGCCCCCACAACGCATGCAAGTTCGGCGGCCGAACATGAGGTTCGGCGTCCGAACCTTGGCTAATTCAAACAAGGCTTTCGGAGGCCAAAAGCGCTCCCAAAACCTCCCCATGTTCGGCGGCCGAACATGACTTTCGACGGCCGAACCTGGCAAAGTCTCCAAAGCCCTCTTCACTCAAAACTTGGATTTATTTTTATTAAAAACCATAAAATACATCAAAACATTTAATGAAAACATGGTTTTACCCTTCTAGAGGTCTCCGGCATCCGAGATTCCACCGGACGGTAGGAATTCCGATACCGGAGTCCAGCCGGGTATTACAGTGGAAAGGAGAAATTTATAAGGCAAAAAGTACAATCAATTAGTAGAACCGTAGTTCTGATGATCCTGAGAGCAAGAAAGGAAAAACAGTATAGTCGATTCCTTAGAAGGATTACAAGGTACATGACCTAAGTTTTCATTCTTGACAAGTTAGATCGCTTAATGCAGTAAGTAGCCCGGTGAGGCCGGAAAAACAAGCAGAGGTAAGAACAGCTCAAGTATGAATGAAAAGCAAAAAAAAAAAAAAAAGAGAATTCAAGCAAATAAAAATAAAATTCCATTAAAAGAAAAGTACATTGCAGCCTGTCACAAGTACCTACTCTATTGAAGGAAAAGCCGTCCTTGAAGGACTTACATGCCTAGATGCATTATCATCTACATTTACATCACTATCGCCTACGCTACTATTTTAAGCTTTCAACTCCGGAGAATCCTTATAGATCGGGAGACGAGCTTCGCAGGCCTGCTGGATTCCTCCTTAGACACTCCTCTCAATCCAGCTGAGCTCAGCCTCATTATTATAGGAGAACTGAACAGGTTGATTCCCATAAGCATTTCTCACTGTTCCATCACCTGTTGTGTGTATATCACGCATGAATAACATAAGTCTTCAGGTCAAAGTCCCAGGAAGATTAGCTGTGCCACCCTTTTGTTTATTCAGAGCAGCACAAGAATGTTGGCGAGGCGTTCTGAAGGGCAATGGAACAAGTGAATGTTGCAAACCTACACACATACTATGTTGGACTAATTTTAGCAGATTACCCTTGCTTCCTGATTTGAACATAAACCTTGATGCATTGTCCTTACTTGCATATTCATAAGCTGAACTTTTAATATCACGAAACACATGTTGGAAAGCATCGCCAGAAAGCAGGGCAGGCTTCATTCCCGTCGACCTGCAGTCCCCGATTGATCTCGAAGTCTGAGAGGACTTGAGAGCTCGAACAGCTCGAGCGGCCGAGACCGACTCGCCACTGCTGTGCAGCCTTGAAAATTCAGAACCTCGAGAGCTCGGCGTTGGAGCTCGGGTAGGAGCAGGGGGAGAAGGCCATCTGGACAACCTGAAAGATATGATTTCGGCAACTTGTTGAGTAACCTCCCTCGCCAATCGCCCCACTAGGAGGACGTCCAAAGCAATGTTTAAGCTCCCTATGAGCAGCGTAAGAATCTTAGGGGGCTTAATCCGATTCATCTTCATCCCAAAGGCTGCAAAAATCACAAAAGCAAGGTTAAAACAGACCCCCAGGAGAGGCAGAGCAAATTCGAAAGAAAACATAAGGAGAGTGAAACCAGGGGCCAGCGTTCGAGAAACAATCCCGAAATATTGGAAAACCCCATTGAAAGAAGGGGATAAGGGAAGGATAAACCATACCTCTTCCACATGACAAAGAAAACTAAACCTGTGTCTTTCTGGAGATCGATTGAACAAGAGGGAGGAGGATCGGAAAGAGAGATTCCGTTGTCCCGATAAGGGGCCTGAGGGTGAGAAGGAGGTGTTATCAATATATAGCCAGAGGCTAAGGTTTTAATGTGAGACAGGGTGACGTTATACTCTAGGCTAACTGCATCAGAATCCTTAAAGGCTATTCACAAGAGAGGAAAGAAAGCGTACCTGGAAGATAAAGGCAGGAAAGTGAAGATAGCAGTGTGCACGAAGAACAAAGAAAAGCCAAAAATAGAAAAAGACAGAGAGGATTTAAAGCTCCAAATGACAATAAGATGAAAGGGCGTTATGGAGCAAGCTAAATTCAAACAGGCGCGGTCATGATGATTCTTGGTATTTACCCCTTCGACAGTTGGGACAATAACTGCCGAGAAGGTAAAGGAGCAATTGATGACCGCTGGATTTCTTCACTCCGGTATGGGGCCAAGCCCATGATATCAGCCCATTATCCAGAGACCCTCAAGTCTCTCACTCGTATCAGACCTGATCCCCTCAAACCCTAGGGTCGGGCTCCAGTCAATTTCATCAATCAAGCCGAGCCAACTCCACGGCCCATCGAGCAGATCTATTCTAGGTTTAGTTTCAATCTTCTCTTCTGGTCCAGTTTGAAATCAAGAAAGAGTTCAGCCCATTCGTCTTGGGGGACCATCCGCATGCGCACCTGGGAAGCATCTGAAGCTATTACATACGGGGCAAAAATCGGATATTCTCGTACGATCGTATCAGTATGGCAGGGACAGGTGGCCCAATGGGAGCCAGACTATTGCACGTCACTGACAGACAATGAAAACAGATAAAAGGAGGATTGCCCTCCCCTAAGTTCTAAGTTTTTCCAATATTACAAAAATCTCTGTAAAACCCTATTTTTCTGGATCTCAGATTATCAAATTGTAATGGCACAAACAATCCAAGTATCGCATATAGGCACAAAGATTTTAATAAAAGGGTTATTCATTTCATTCTAGAGCAAAACAGTCATTACACAAATCGACAACGATTCTCACACTACTTGCAGATAGGAGAATGCCTACAAGGGTGGAGGCACAGCACAAGGACTCAATAAGTCTACGGTGACCAACTGGGCACTAGTGGCCAACTAGTCACTCCCCCTAAAGAGCTTTAGGAACAGGTTGAGTTGTGGCAGGAGGAAATATCAATATGTCTGAAGTGACACCTCCCTTAATAATTACATGAAAATGAATTACAAGAATCTGACACGACTCTTTTGATACTACCATTTTATACTAATTTCTACCCATCTCGTTTCCAAGAAATCCTATGTTAGGAAAATTATGTTTTAATCTCTCAAAATCCTAGATCCCTAACACTCTCCCCCACTTAACCGGTCAACGTCCTCATTGACTGAGCCTATAGGAACTCTTCAATTTTCTGTGAATGTTGTTGGAGGTTCGACTCTTTCTCCCAACTGGTTTCTTCAATACTTAGACCTTTCCATTTGACAAGGTATTCTTTATAAGGAAGACGCTTGGTAGTGTTCACAACTCGTTCCGCTAAGATTTCTTTAACGCCTTGATGCACTGGTGCTGCTCGTGAAACGGCTGGTCTTGAGGGTTTGTTTTTAGTATGCCTTGAGTCTACTCACATGAAGTACTTGGTGAATCTTCATCCACTGTGGTGGTTCCACTTTATATGCTACAGGCTCAACTCTGGCAACGATCGGGATTGGCCCTTCGTATCTGCGCACCAACCTTTAGTCTCAGTTGTGAAAGAATCGCAGTTATTCTGGTAGTAGCTTGATCATCACTAAGTCTCTTACTGCAAACTCTTAAGGCCTTCGATGTTCACCAGCCATCTTCTTCATGTATTTGGATGCCTTCTCTAATTGAGCTCATGCAATATCCGCATTCCGCTTCCACTACTTCGTGAATTAGTATGCTTTAGGGTTTCTCCCTGTGTATTGCACATTGAGTGTATGTGGTGCCAACGGTTATTGACCCGTAACAATCTCAAAAGGGCTTTTGTAAGTAGCAGAGCTCTTTAAGGAATTAAAACAAAATTGTGCAACATTAAGCAGCAAGGCCCAGTTCTTTTGGCTGGTACTGACAAAGTGTCGCAAGTACTCCTCTAACAACCCATTGAATCTCTCTGTCTATCTGTCGGTATGAGGATGAAAGCTTATTGACACATTTAGTTTTGTGCCTAAAATGTTAAATAGCTCAGACCCCTGTGAACCACCCATCTCTGTCATTGACAATACTTTTAGGAACACCTCAATACTTCACAACATTCCTAAAGAAAGCTTTGGTTGTTTCTTCAGTTGAACAATATCTCGATATTGATATGAATGTGGCGTACTTTGAAAACCGATCTATAACCATTAAGATATGATCATATTTCCCGACTTTTGGCAAGCTAGCGATGAAATCCAAGGAGACACTCTCTCAATGCCTGCTTGGAATTGGTAGATGTTGTAGAAAACCCGCCAGTTTTTGTCTATCTACTTTGTCCTATTGGCACACCAAACAAGTTTTTGTGTACTCTTTCACATTATCTTCCATGCGAGGCTAATAATAGCCATGTTTTAGCAAAGTTAACATGCGCCGCCAATCCAAATGTCCAGCCTATAGGGTATCATGACACTCCTTTAACAACAATCTTCTGACATTCCCTACCTGTGGCACGTATGCTCGGCTTTTCCTGGTCAAAATGAAATTATTCTCTATCCAAAATTGACGAATTTTCCCTTCTTTGTGCTAAACTCTACAAGACCATTGTTTGGAGATCTTTCTTCAAATTCTTAAATTTAAAAAATAATAAGTATAAAAAGTTAAAAAAATAAAATGAGTATCTCATAATTTTATATAATACTAATAATTAAAAATAATACCCATATAACTCACAAATATAAAATGTATTTAAAAGTATAAAAAAAAAAGTATAAAAACAAAAATGTGGAAGATCGAAGAGAAGACAAATTAACGTCGATGATAACAATGGTTCCTAAAACAAGCTGATGTTTTGCAACCCAAATATAATAATGCATCAGCAACTTTGTCCACAGAATCAAAGTACATGTAGCTCCAAGTCCTTTTAAATGCCATAAGCAGATAAGGAATCAGCACACCAGCTGCAAATCCCAGCCCAATGGCAAGGTAAAGCCACTTATCAACAATGTATCCATCGCCATAATCAATCTCACCATTGAGTCCTGGAATAGATGGACCAGAATCAGAACATTCAACAGCAAGAGGAGCACCACAAAGTCCAGGATTCCCAGAAAAAGAAGACGCCTCAAAAGTTGACATTTGTCCTGCGTAAGGGATTCTTCCTGAGAAATTATTGTATGACACGTTCAAGAACTCCAGAAAGGACATTGAGATGATGCTTGAAGGAATTGGACCAGAAAACATATTACATGATAGATCAAGTGATGCCAACTGATGCAATTCTGAAATGCTCTGGGGAATTTGACCACTGATTTGATTCCTTGACAAGTTCAAAACCACCAATCCTGCCAATTTTGTTACTTCATGTGGGAACTCTCCATGTAAATAGTTCCCTGAAAGGTCTATGCAAGTTAGAAAGGAAAGAGTCCTTGTGTATTCTAAAGACTGGCCTTTCGTATTCACAATTACATTTTCTTCATAATATACACCAGCCACCCACCCATAAATTAAATCCTGCTTAATATTTTGTTCTTGAGTCATGGCGTTGAGATTACTCATTCCTGGAGGAATGCTTCCACTCAGCTGATTTTCTGCTAGATCCAGGATTTTCAAAGAAGTCAAATTCAACAGTGCAGAAGGAATTTTTCCTGAAAAGGCATTGGATCTCAAGCTAAGAACTTTTAGATGTGGAAAAGCATCTCCAGGCCATTGTGGGATTTTGCCTATTAATCTATTGTATCCAAGGTCCAGAGTTTCCAAACTCCACAAACCTTTGAAAGACGAAGGGAGTTTTCCTGTGATAATGTTGTCCCTCAGATGCAATGTTTGAAGATCAGATAACTGACCCAAAGACCTTGGAATTTTTCCTGATAAATTGTTGTTCTGAAGATCAAGGACCTCCAGGTAAAGGCAATTGCCTATACTCTTAGGAATGCTTCCTGTTAAAGTGTTCCTTGAAAGGTCAATGACACTTGCTACCTGCAGTTCCCCTATAGATGTTGGGATTTCACCAGAAATTTGGTTATTTGCAAGAGAAAAGAAGCTAAGGAATGACAAGTCACCAATATTTTCTGGGATAGGGCCAGAAAAATTGTTATGAGAAAGATTTAAAATTATAATTTGGTTAGTTGGAAGAGGAATTGGCCCTTCAAGGAGATTGAAACTCAAATCAGTGAATGCATTAAAATGTACTTTGAATTTATTTGGTAACTGACCCCATAATGAATTGGAAGAAAAGTTTAACAAAGAGAGGTTGCCAGAAATATCCCAAAACCAACTGGGTATAGGGCCTGACATATTAGCATTTGATAAATCCAGATCAAGAAGATGCCTTTGTGATTTAAGCCATCCTGGAAATGAACCTAAACGACATGAAGACAGCAAGAGGGACTCAACTTGAAATGGTGGATCCCAATTAGGACTAATTTTGAAAATGAAAGAATTCCAAGAAAAGCTTAGGACTTTGATTTTTGTTAGCTTTGCAAAATGAGATTCAGAGACAATACCAGTGAGACAATTGGAAGAAACATCTAGGAATGACAATTCAGAAAGCTTGCCCAAACTATCAGGGAGTGTTCCAGTCAAACGATTGGAAGAGACATCTAGGATGGACAAGTTTGAGATCTGCCCCAAGTTATTTGGAAGAGTTCCATTCAGTTCATTCTGTTTAAGTATCAGGACAGCTAAATGTCTCAATGTCCCAAAAGCAGCAGGGACAGAACCATGGAAGAAATTGGAATCCAAATTTAGTTGAACAAGATTTTGAAGTTGACCCAACCAATTTGGCAATATACCAACCAAACGAGTTCTGGTCAACACCAAGTTCTGCAAATGAGGCAATGGACTTTCATAAAGATAATACTTTGTCCCTTCAAGGTGTTCAGGTAAACTTCCTGTTAGATTATTATATGATAAATCAAGATATTCCAGACTGCAAAGCTTGAAAATTGAGTTTGGAATGTTGCCCTCTATACTGTTGCCTGGCAAAGCAAGATGAGTGAGAGATGTCATGTTTCCAATAGAAGGTGGTAGCTTACCCTGCACAAAATTGAATCCCAATTGAATAACTTCTATTTTGCTCCAACTCTCCTCGAACAATTGATAGGTGCTGGCCGTGAGACCGTTGCCCCAAAGATTCAAGAACCGCAGATTTGGCAGCTTGGTAAAACCAACTGGAATGCTATCCCAAATGGAGTTAAAGCTGAGATCAATGTACATGAGGCTGCTGACGTTCACAAGCCATTGAGGGAATGAGTGAAAGATGTTATGACTAAGGTCTAACACAGCAAGTGAACTAAAATTAGTAAAGTTAAGAAATGAGGGGGGGCTAGGTAGGTTACAAGCAGATAAGTGCAAATCACTTAAGTATGGAAGCATGTTAAATGCTTCAACCCAGTTTGAACCTACCATTGATAGGTCAACTCTATCCATAGCTAGATATTTTAGGGCCGTGAGACCAGTCACCCATCTAATATCATCAGCAGCTAAATTCGTACTGAAGGCAAGGGAAGAGATGTCAACATGCTGCAAGGTAGAGATGTTTCCCAAATTTGGAGGAATTTTACCATCAAACCCTGCATATGCCAAGTTTAGATATTGCAACTTCTTGAAAGATTGAAAGAAGATAGGAATTTGGTTGTGAATGAATGCATTAAAACTCAAGTCTAAATATTCCAGGGAACTGAGATTTGCTAATGATGATCTAATTTCCCCACGCAACCCACAGCTTTCTGGAACTTTATCTGGGTTGTGGATATCAACAACAATAACATCTCCTGTCCAATTGTTGCAACCTACTCCCCACCACTGACAGCAATTGCTCCCTTCCCATGATGAGAGCAGGTTCTTTGGATCCACGAGTCCGCTTTTGAAGTCAATAAGAGTTTCTCTGTCAGATGCTTTGCAATTCACTAACTGGGCATTGCCATAATCGGCAAGCCATCCTGTCATCAAACAGATGACTGTAACAAATGTGTGAAGAAGAGATGATGTTTCCATTGAACTATTTTGAGTCATTATTTTTGCATTGACCCACAACATATAGTATCCATATACATCAAAAGAAGGGTGAGTTTACATTGATCTAATCATCAGACTCATCAGCTGATCTCCAAATCCCATTGTTCTTAATTTATTTTTTTTTTTTTTAATGATGTATGCCGCGATCACCTTGCCACTGCTGGCCCCTGTGCCAAAAAGCCCTTTGAAAAGTGGGATTTAGAGAGAACACCATCCAGCCGATTCGAAGAGACATCTAGGTTTTTCAACAAAGAAAATTTGCCTCAACTTTCAGGAAGCTTTCCAGTCAAATGATTGAAAGAAACATCGAGGATTGACAACATTGAGATTTGTCCCAAATTGTCTGGATGAGTTCCATTTAGTTTGTTTTCTTCTAGTCTGAATATCGTTAGACGTCTGCATGATTGAGCTCAACAAGATTTTTGAAGTAAATCAATCTACTCAAAAACTGTTGAATTTTATATTAATTTGAGATATAATAACGTGCTCTTTATAAGAGTTTTAAATACTCATCTCTAAATTAGGTGGGTTAAACTTAATTCAAATTTAATATAATATCAAAATTTCTGAATCTCCCGTGGTTGCGTGACACTCATACAGTCCTAATCGCGTGGAGAATGTCACCTCCTATATCATTTAGTATTTTTTTTGAAATATTTTGCTGATACCGAAGTAATTTATTAAGATTAAAATATCATTAATAAAAATTTTATACTAACAAATATTTATTTTATTTATAGGAATCAAATTATCAATTTCAATTAAAGAAGAAAAATACCGAATCATTCTCATTTCAATGCTAATTTCAAGAACACTCGACATAGGCAACTCCAGCCTGTTGACAAAATCAACTATAGTGACACATAACCTACAGATGACAGTGCCATTTGTTAATAAATGTCATGACTCCAATACAAGAAACTGAATATATATAAAAAAGTTGGCTGAATTTGTCATTGATCTCACTTTCAAGACATTTTCTTTCATGTTGCCTCCTAATAAGTAATTTTTCAAAGTTGCATTAAAAATTTGTCTCATTTTATTAATCAAGGTTTGATTTTTGTTCTTTCCTAGTAAATATTTCATTTTTTTACTTGTTTAAAGATCAACAGCAATAATATTATTTTAGTTATTAGAGTCCAAGCTTTGGTATGATGAGATATGTAGAGTCAAAAAAGCCAAATACATAATGGCAGAGTTGACAAGGTTATGAAAGAAAAATTATTGATGAACATTAATCTAATGCTCTTCCTTTCAATAAACAAAAGGTGGTAAGCATGATATGCTTTTTAAATCAAAGAAAGAACCTGGAAATATCAAATATGTTGAGGTGAGTGAGATCTTTTTTTACAATGTGATTGTTCACAACAATGAAAATAAAGTCTCACCTAACATAGTAGCACTACATGTTGACTCGACCTGCAATTACGGGTGAATAGCATTTGGTTCAAATTGAAAAAATTAATCGAACAGAATTAATTTGAAAATTCGGTTCAATTTTTTATTCTTTTCGGTGCGATTTTTATTTTAAACAATTTTAATTATTTCTATTCGATTCAGTTTTAGTCAGAAAAAAATTAATAAAATTGAATCGATGAGTGGCAATAGTTTATTATTTTTAATAATATAGAGAAATATTAAAATACTAAAAATAATGTGGAAAAAATAAAAAGTTCAATCAATTAAATCGAACCGAGTCAGACCAGTTCAATTCAAATTAATTTCTGTCCAAAATCTGTTCGGTTTAGTTTTTATAAATTCTAAATTTCAGTTTTCTTTTTATTCAGTTCGATTCGGTTTTAAATTGAACCAATCGAATGCTCACCCAACGTGCCGCTAAGGTACTCACTTTTAGGTCTTGTTATTTTATTAGTTTCCCCTTTTCATTCTGCCTGCTAAGGGTACTCAAAGTCCAGCACTGCACATAAGAACACTGTTCTGATTAGTGAAAACAATGTGTGATTATTTTATCAGTAAAAGCTGACTCTTTACTTTTGCTGAGGAAAATGGGATCTCCTTGCAATTCTTGATTCAAAATAACCTATATTTATATTGGAATAACATTGTTTGTACTCTATAGTCATTACAATACTTCAAAAATCTTATGCATAGTTATGGAGACAATTTCACAACTTCATATTGTATTGCTTGTTATCTGTTTGATAATAGGAGAATTTGCTCTCAATGGAAAAGCTCAAATGGTGGACTGCAATGAATCTGACAGAGAAGCTCTTATTGACTTCAAAAAGGGTCTTGAAGAATCTGAGGATCGGATCTCCTCATGGAGAGGAAGCAACTGCTGTCAATGGTGGGGCATAACATGCGATAACAATACTGGAGCTGTTGTTACTGTTGATCTCCACAACCAATATCCATCAGGTTATGATGCTTCTGGCAGGTATGGAAATTGGAACTTGAGTGGAGAGATAAGACCTTCACTGACAAAACTCAAGTCCTTGAGATATTTGGACTTGAGCTTCAACACATTCAATGGACAAATTCCTGATTTCTTATCCTCTCTGGAGAATTTACAATATCTAAACCTGTCAAATGCTGGGTTTAGAGGTGCAGTCCCTCCAAATCTTGGAAATCTCTCTAGGCTGCAATACCTTGATCTCTCCCCCAGCTTTCCTTATTATCTATCTGTCGATAACTTCGAATGGGTGACCGGTCTTGTCTCGTTGAAATATTTGGAAATGACTGGATCAAACCTTTCAATGGTAGGACTAAGATGGATTGAAGCATTCAATAAGCTTCCTCATTTAACTGAGTTGCATTTATCTTCTTGTGGTTTATCAACTTTCACTTCTACTCTTACTTTTGTTAACTTTACATCACTTGCTGTCCTGGACTTGTATGGTAACCAGTTCAATTCCATGTTACCTAGTTGGCTTGTGAATAT
Source organism: Manihot esculenta (assembly GCF_001659605.2). NCBI lineage: Eukaryota > Viridiplantae > Streptophyta > Magnoliopsida > Malpighiales > Euphorbiaceae > Manihot > Manihot esculenta. Next base: position 5,410,257 of record NC_035167.2, on the reverse strand, counting down.
TAGCAGCCTTGTATCCCTTGACATCAGCTATAGCAGCTTGTATGGAAGAATTCCACTTGGTTTTAGAGAACTGACAAATTTGCAGTCATTGAATCTTGGTAACAATGACAACCTTACGGCTAGCTGCTCTCAACTGCTTGGGGGAAGCTGGAAAAAGATAGAAGTTCTTGATTTTGAACTCAACAAGTTACATGGGAGCCTTCCTGCTTCCCTGGGGAACATGAGTTTTCTCACTCGCCTCAACTTGTTTCACAATGGCATCAAGGGCAGGATTCCAGGCTCGATCGGAAGACTTTGTAATCTGCAATATATTGACTTATCAGCTAATAATCTGACAGGAAGCATACCTGAAGGAATAGAAAACTGCCCCTCCAAAGGACCTCTACCCAGTTTGCAGAAGTTTATTGCTAGTGACAATCAATTGGTCGGTAACTTGCCAGACTGGTTAGGCCAGCTTACGAGTCTTGTGGAACTCAATTTGCAGTGGAACTCACTTCAAGGTCCCATTCCTGCTTCTTTAGGAAATTTGCAGCATCTATCTGAACTCAGGCTCGAAGCAAATAAACTAAATGGTAGTCTCCCTGAAAGTTTAGGACAACTCTCCAACTTGTCTGCCCTTGATGTTTCTATCAATGAATTAACAGGTGTTATCTCTGAAACTCATTTCTCAAGCCTAAGTAAATTGCAGCTCTTGCTGTTGTCTGAAAATTCATTCATTTTAAATCTCAATTCTCATTGGATCCCACCATTCCAGCTGTGGTATCTTGAACTGGGTTCCTGCCATCTTGGTCCTTTGTTTCCTGAGTGGCTTAGATCTCAAAAGGAGTTGCAGTATCTTCATTTCCCAAATGCCAGTGTTTCAGGTTCAATACCAGAATGGTTTTGGGAAATGTCTGGCAATCTATCTGTGTTGAATGTTTCATTTAATCAGTTAGAGGGTCAGTTGCCAAATCCATTTAATATAGCTCCTTCTGCACTTCTTGATTTGAGTTCCAACCTCTTCTATGGACCCATTCCTCTTCCAAGTGCTGAAATCAACTTGCTAGATCTTTCTAACAACCAATTTTCTGGTCCTATCCCTGACAACATTGGTAAAATCATGCCAAATTTGGTGTTTCTCTCTCTTTCAAACAATCAAATAACTTCTGAAGTCCCAGTGTCTATTGGAGAGATGAAATCACTTCAGGTCGTTGATCTTTCGAGAAATAATTTGACAGGAAGCATTCCTCCAAGCATAGGGAATAGTTCTTTGCTCTCTGTTCTAGACCTTCAAAAAAACAATTTGTCCGGCGAGATTCCAGCATCTTTAGGACAACTGAATCTACTTCAGACACTTCACTTAAACAACAACAGATTCTCAGGAGAAATCCCATCAACTCTCCAGAACTCGTCTTTTCTAGAAACTCTAGACCTTGGGAACAACAGGTTTACAGGGAACATTCCACCTTGGATTGGACAGACTTTCCCACATCTTAGAATATTTAGCCTGAGATCAAACAAATTTTTTGGGGAAATTCCTCCAGTGCTTTCAAATTTGAGTTCCCTGCAAGTTCTTGACCTGGCAGAAAACAAGTTGAACAGCACAATTCCTGCCAGCTTTGGAGATCTTAAAGCCATGACTCAACAACAAACTGTAAACATCTATTTGTTCTACGGATCTTACATGACACAATACTATCAAGAAAACTTCGCTGTGAATATGTACGGCCAGCCTCTTGTATACACCAAGACTCTTTCCCTTCTAACAAGTATAGATCTTTCCGGAAACAATTTATATGGCGAGCTCCCAGAACAAATAACAAAATTGGTTGGCTTGGTGGTTTTGAACTTGTCTGGAAATCATATCAGTGGCCGGATTCCCAATAGCATCTCAGAACTACGCCAATTGTTATCTCTTGATCTCTCAGACAACAACAACTCAGGTGGGATTCCTCCAAGCATGTCTTCAATGACATTCTTGGCATATCTGAACGTTTCAAACAACAAATTGTCAGGCATAATCCCTTACACAAATCAGATGACAACTTTTAATGCAACATCCTTTTCTGGGAACCCAGGTCTATGTGGAGGTCCCCTTACAGTGAAGTGTTCAGATGGTGGAGTGACAGGTGACTCAGACGGCAGAAGGAATGCAGAATCTGACAGGGATGACAGCTTCATTGATAAGTGGTTCTACTTGAGCATTGGGCTGGGATATGCAGCTGGGTTATTGCTTCCTTATTTAACTTTTGCAATCAGAACATCTTGGGGGGACATATACTTTGGTTTTGTGGATAAAATTGTTGCAAAGTTGCTTGAATTCCTGTAAAATCTGGGCAAGTATGTTACTTTTCTTGCTTGTAAACAGATCCCAGATTTTGTAATGAAGAAATAAATCTCACTGTTAAAACAATTTGATTTCGAAATGTCCTGACCATTTTAAAGTATTGAATGTATAAAACTCAATTTTTTATGCCCATTGATTTTTTTATTGGTTTAAATTTAATAGTATTCGCTCCTAAATAGAATTTATTAATTTTTTTAAGGGTAAACTGTAATTTAGTCCCTCTGATTTAGTGAAATGTAACATTTTGTCCCTCTGTTTTAAAAAATCTTCAATTTAGTCACTGTGATTTTTAAAAACTATGACATTAGTCCCTCCCGTTAAATTTTCAGTTAAATCACCGTTAATTTTAGTTAAAAAGACTAAAATACCCATTCTCTCTTCTTCTTCTCCTTTCCGATCTCTTTCTTCTGCTTCTTTTTTTCATTATATCCATCATTTGCACCTTCTTTTTTTTTTCTGGTTTTTATACCACGAGTACAAAATATTTACATTGACATAATGGAGAAACTCTCCCTGTTGTGTACAATACTAGCAAAACACAAAACCCATTGGTGTTTTGATACCACAGTATTATTTTTCATAGTACTCTTCATAGAACAGTGAACATCGATCCCCTAACCGATAATCATACAATTAGAAATGAGAAAGAGAAAAAAAGCCCATGAATCCAAAGAGCATTTTGAATTCGACCTTCAATACAATATCCACATCCATACATACATGATACATCAACAAAACGACGAAGAACACACAGCAAATAATCTGTGGAGAGAAAATCATGAACAACAATTTGGGCACCGAATCAACCCATTCTCATTGCATTCCAAGCACCTCTTGGGCACCCCTTCATCTTCATCGAACACCTTCCTACTACCACTACAATTTCCACACGGCATAAACCTCACATCGCCACACGCTTCGCAAACAAACCCGGGCTGTCTTCTCAGAAATCCATCCAGGACCTTGGCCAATTCTCCAGTCTCAAACATTTGCTTAATCACTTCAGCGCCACCCACACGATTTCCCCTTATAAACACCTGCGGCAAGCTCACAGTCTTCCCTCCCAATACACTTTGCAACTCTTTCCAAAGGAGATCGGGAAGGAGAAGAAGAAGAAGAAGAGGAAGAAGGAGATCGGAAAAGAGAAGAAGAAGAAGAAGAGGAAGAGGAAGAGGAAGGTGAGAGAATGGGTATTTTAGTTTTTTTAACTAAAATTAACGGTGATTTAACTGAAAATCTAACGGGAGGGACTAATGTCATAATTTTTAAAAATTACAGTGACTAAATTGAAGATTTTTTAAAACAGAAAAACAAAAGGTTGCATTTCACTAAATCAGAGAGACTAAATTACAGTTTACCTTTTTTTTAAAAACAAAATAAAAACAACAATCAAAGCTCAAAGATAAGCGGCCCGACCCATTTTGTTGGCTGCTCAAGAAACCCTAGCATTTAAAGGGACCGAGCAAGAACCGACCCGTCTTCAAATAACCCAACATTTCTACCTCGCAATGGGGTCGAAGAAACCTACTCTTTGAAGAAGACATGGCCGATAAGGCTCGGAGAACCAACAAATTTAAATATTAACTACAAGGATTTTTTTTTTTCTTGCGTAGGAATCTTCAGATCTGGGTGGGATGCCCACTGACATGCTCTTACTCTAGGGACAAACCACAAATCAAAAGAAGGGAAAAAAGAAAAAAAGAAAAAAAGAAAAAAGGGCACTTTTACTTGCAAGTGCAACTTTATCAGTCCAATCAACCATCACTGATTCTCCACCCAATTGGTCATTATCTGTCCATCTTTTTTCTACTACTTGGGTCACAACTCAGCTCCCTTTCTTCTCATCTTCCTCTTCCTTCTCAGGTGACTTCACGACCACCCCTTCCAATCTCAGCCCGTAGTTGAGAACTTCTCTATACTGATTACTATGTTTATCTGTTACTGTTACTGTTACTGGGTTCCTTTTTTTTCTTCTGGGTATTTTGGATTTGTGGTCTTTGGCCTTTGGCATCTGATCCTCTGCTTCTTTCTTTAATTCTAAATGTGTATTGTGTTTGTTTTGCTTTTTCTCTTCTGGGTTATTTTGTTAGATTTGATTCAGTTTGATTGATTTTATGTTGAAGAAGATCTGTAACTCCAACCAGAGTTTCTTTTGTAGTGGAAATTTGAAATACTTTTTAAGAATTTGGAACTGTTTTGATCTTTAATTGATCACAACACAGTTTACATAATTTATCTTACGCTATTGCTCTATCTGTTAAAAGCTCTGATCTTTTTGTAGTTCCTCTTGCACACTTGCTTATAGTTTCCTCTTCTTATTTTTCCTTCGGAGCTAAGATGTTTTGTGTATATAATTGTACTTGATATTCAGGTTCAATGCTATTGAATGTCTTGTCTTATATTTGAAAGTTAATGTTTATCAGATTCAGCTGCAGATATGGATTGTCCAGGTCCAAGATTGTTCCCGTTGCATCGCTGCAAAACTCTTCACCTGGTTGGTATCAAATTTGTTTTTCAAATTATCTGCTGTGTCCATTGTGGATATGAAGTTGCTATATATTTGGTCTGAAGGGTGTCCACCATTGCCTTCTTTCCCGCAAATCAAGGCATTCTGGTCTTATAAAACCATGCATCCAGGTGAGGCATGCACAAGGGATGCACAATGTAGAGTGAGATAAGAATTACAAAGCTTACTTGTCTCCCCAATATTTTGATGCACGACTTACTCAACTTGGTTGGCAGCAGGTAAGACAAACTGCTAAATGCTTAACCCAAAAAAAGAGGAAAAATAGTTCTAGAAATGCTGCTAATGCTGTTCAGGAGAAGCACGGCGGTAATATGATAAAAATAAACATACAAGCCCATATCAAGAGAATTAATATAAAGGATGCTAAGATCTATAAAAAAAATTCAAAAAGATAATATCTTAACACCCTAAATCCATCAAGACCCAATCAACTTGACTGAAGGAAGAACAATTGTTACCGCCTAACTCTAAAGGAAAGAATCTGATTAGCATGTTGGTAAAAATAACCTAACTGAGTAGAAACTCTCAAAATTCTTGAAGGCTATATGAATCTTATTGAGGCGGAGGAGAGGAAAGAACTCAACTTACTAGCTCCAACTTTCATATCAAAGAGAGGAAAGAACTCAATTTATTAGTTTCAATTTAATTTAAATCGAATATTATAATTTTATTTTATTTTTAAAAAAATTTTTAAAATTTTTTAAATATTTAATAAAATTTAATATATTTAAAATGGGTATAAGTGAAAAGTTAATAAAAAATTAAAAAAATTATAAAATAAATGAAAAAACTTCATAGAAAATGTTTTCATTTCCTTTTTGAATTTGAATTATTATTTTTCTCAACGTAATTACACATTACCATTAGCGCCCGTTGTTATTTTCCAATTTCACACTAAAATAATGGAGTTTGAAGCGTAATTTAGGCTATTTTTATTTTATTTTATGTGGACTTTGTTTATTTTTTGAAAAATAACTCATATATATAATAAAATTTCAACGAAAACAGTTTAATTTTTCAATGAAATATATTTTTTTTCATTATATTAAAAAAATATATTAATGAGATCCATATATATAGAAAACTAAGCAAAATAAAAACTAGGTGATTGAAAACTAAATGCTACAGTAAACTTACCTATTGATGACCGTTGGATTCTTTCATCCCGGTCCAGGGCTTCGATCACAATCTAAAACCCACAAAGTAAAGGCCCACGTACTTGGCACCCAAAGCAGGTCCGGCTCATCCAACTTCCAAGGCCGGGCTCGACCAAGCCTCCTCACCCAGATTGACTCAGTCCGCGTAAAACAGGCCCTTTCCTCTCTGGTCCAACTCTCGGCCCGACCCAGTATCCAGAATGATACTCACCAGACAGCCTGGCAGATCCATTCGAACGTACGCACAGGGAGAATCAGAGGCCGTTACGCATGGGGCAGGCGCCTGATACCCTCGTACGCCCGAATCTGTATGACAGAGACGCGTGGCCCAATCCTGGAGAGACCTTTACACATCACCAGCAAGCAAGACGAAATGGATAAAAGGGGAGTTCCCTCCTCAGAATGTTTAAGCTTTATTCTCTAATATAAAAACTCTTGTAAAATCCTATTCTATTAGATTTCAGATCATCACCTAGGCTCACTTTTTTCTTTAATTTTTAGACAATTTTTTTATTAATAAAGTTTTTTAGTGTCAAACACTAAAAGAAAATACTCTTTTTGTTAAAATAAATATTTTTCTATTTTATTCATTCTAAATTGTAAGATGTTTTTCATTAGACATAGTAATTTATTAATTAATTTTTTAATATAAAAAATAAAATTTATGAAATAATACAAGTGAAGGATAATATGAAAAGGAAAATATATCATTTTTATTATTTTTAATTATATTAATTATTTTTTTTACTAATTTACGTGAAAAAAATTTCTATCATTTAGAATATATTAGTATATAACTTTAATGATTAATTTTTTATAAAGTATTAATTAATTTTTTAAAATTTTTTAACGATATTTAATTCAATATTAAAATATATTTAGTATAATAAAATAAAAATAAAAAATTTTAAAAAATTAAAATTTAATATGTCAAACATGATTTAATGTCATTTCGAATATTATATTGAGAAAGTTAATATATTAAATATGCACCGACTAAGAGTGATATATTAATTTAATATAAATTTTAATTTAAAATTAATTATATTTAATTAAAACTAATTATTATTTTATAATATATATTTTTTTTATTTTATAAAGTTTTTATTGTTTTAAAATTATTATTTATTTATTTTAAACTATAATAATATATAAATTAATTATTATAATTTTATTTAATTTTTAAAAAAGTTTTGTTATATTTTTTAATATTTAATAAATTTAACATATTTATAAGAATATACTTAAAAAATTAATAAAATTTAAATCAGAATGTATCCTAAAAAGGGAAATATTTTAAAAAAAAAATGATTTCGGATGACACGGAGGAGGTTAGAGCACGTGTAGACCGAAAAAATAAAACACACCAAAGAAGAAAGAGTCATTAATGGAGTAGGACAAATTTGAATATTGCAAAAAAGTCAATAAGCCAATTTCTAAACCTAATGATTGTTGGTGTGGTTCAAAACTCCTCCTTATCTTCCTGAAAAAAAAAAAAAAACAGGGGATTTCTTCTATATTAACTCTTGCAGGACACCATCTACAATCCACTAGTTCTTTCTTTGTTTCTTGGAAGATTACTCTGTTTCTCTGACACGCCTCGATTCTTGACTTTGATTTGGTTTCGCTCTTGATCAGCTTTTTAATTCTCTTTCATCTCTTATATAAACCATCTTAGTTCCACCCCGGAGATTGTCGTCTTCTTCTGCAACTATTCAAAAACAAAAATCTCTTCTTCATCAACAGGTGTGTCTCGGTTTCTGGGTTCTTGATTTTCTGCGTTTTTGTATCCAAATACGAATATGAAGATGAAGCTCTCAGGCACAAACATTGCAATGATAGTTCTTGTGGTCGCGCTTATTGCTTTGATGGTAACTTCAGCAGATGCTCAAAGGGGCGGAGGTGGTGGAAGGGGTGGCGGTGGCGGCGGTGGTAGAGGTAGTGCAGGTGGGGGTGCGAAAGGTGGTGGCAACAGCGGTGGGAAAAGTGGAAGTGGGAACAGAGGTGTAGGTAGTGGAACTAGAGGCAGAGGAATTCTAGGTGGTGGTGGTGTTATAGTAGGAACAGGTGGTGCTACTGCGGCTGGAGGTGGTGGTACGAGTGTGAACGGAGGTCAACACGCAAGCTCAGCGTCCGTGACATGTGGACCAGCTTCCAAACATGGGTACATTGCAGGGCTACCTTTAATGCTAGTAATTTTCTTGATGGTGTAAAGGTTGCAGACTGTCAGCTGTGCTTTCTTATTTTGGATTGTCAATTATTTCCTAAAATAGGTGAACAATGATGATGAATCTCTTGGGTATTTGCTTCTTTGCAGTTGTAATTTAGAGAAAAGAAATGAAATGTCAATACATACAAGCCAATTTTACCTATTGCTTTTGTATATCTTAACAAGATTATTAATAAAAAATATTTATCTGAATTAAATTTACATGCTTTGTATGAATATATGAGATTTTATATAAATTTTATATTATGGTTTTTTTATATATATTTATTTATATTAATATATAATATTTTATATAAATTTTATTATATATTATATATTTTAGTTTCTTATACATATTTATTTAAATTAATATATAATAAATGTATTTTTAATTGCAAATTACTTTACAAACTCTCCCAAGCATATGCTCCTCAACTATTATTAAAACAATAAAGTAAAACTTTCATTTAAGTTGCGATTTATAATTTTCTCACTTTATTTAGTCTTATTTAAATTAATGTCACGAGCTCAGACTGTGGCACTCACTTGGAATCGTGTAACACTTGACTTGAATACTATCAAGACAAGTTAGCCGATGTATCTACACGTTGATCTGCACAACGAAGTTTGTCGATTAGCTAAGAGACTAGAATATTATTAAAGCAAGCAATATATATATGTATTAAGCGGATTTCAGTATCAAACAAGTGTAATGGCATAAACAATCCAAGTATCGTATATAGGCATAAAAATTTTAATAAAAGAGTTACTCATTTCATTTTAAAGCAAAACAGTCATTACACAAATCGACACAACGATTCTCACACTATTTGCAGACAGGGGAATGCCTACAAGGGTGGAGACACAGTACAAAGACTCAATAGGTCTACGGTGGCCAGCTAGGCATTGGTGGCCAACTAGTCACTCCCCCTAAAGAGTTTTAGGAACAAGTTAAGTTGTGGCAGAAGTAAATATCAATATATCTAAGGTGACACCCCCCCTTAATAATTGCATGAAAATGAATTACAAGAAACTCACACGACTCTTTTGATACTACTATTTTATATTAATTTCTACCCATCTCGTTTCCAAGAAATCCCATGTTGGAAAAATTACATTTTAGTCTCTTAAAATCCTAGACCCCTAACACTCTCCCCCACTTAAATGGTCAACGTCCTCGTCGACTGAACCTATAGGAACTCTTCAATTTTCTATGAATGTTGTTGGAGGTTCAACTCTTTCTCCCAACTGGTTTTTTCAATACTTAGACTGTAACAACCCGGAAATCGGACCGCTACCGGCGCTAGGATCCAGATCGACTTAAGGTCGTCGGGACCCGTAGCAAGCCTACTATGCATCATGTACATCTGATACAATCCCATACATGATCATACATTTTCATAAAAACTTTAAACTTTCACATATACTAAGCTTGACCTGCATGCATTAAACTGTAAACATAAAACCCTTTACTGGAGCCCTCATCAAATGCTCCAGTTGGGTCAACATCTCATACATCAAGTTTGGTTCAACATACCATAACATTAAAACATTTAAATGAAGATCATGTACAACAGGGATTAACCATAAACATTAGGGCCAAGCACAATACTAATCACCATTACAATACTTTACATTATTTCATTTTACATTTCATTACATTACATGCAATTTCATCATGTCCACAACTATTCTATTACATAGACACCTCTTTTACTCTTGACGACCTCCCGGTCTATCTTGAACCTGCAAATCTGGGGGGTTAGGGGAAAGGAGTGAGCTACTAGAGCCCAGTGAGCAGAACAGTAAAAACAATTTATAAAGATATGCCATCATGAAATGCATCACAACACAAGTAAATCACCTTAAAATGGTATTGTCACCAATAGCCCTCTACATATCCAATAAATGCCCGGCCCTCGACGGAGCTCCTCAGGACTTCCTCTTAACATAACATAACATGTCCAACTGTGCCAGGGGCGATTAGGCCACACCTGGTCTTCTCTTACTCTGTGCCAGGGGCGATTAGACCACACCTGGTCTTTCCATCTCATATCATATCATATCACATTGAGGGCTAATGGGTCATCCAACATCCATCCACATCAACAATAAATAATGCAATGCATCATATTCGTGAATTCTAATGCAAAACAACCTAATACATATCATGAAATTCGTGATGCATGAGTCATGCTAAAAAGATTTCATTCCTTTAGAGTAAACAAGTTGTGTTCTACTCACCTCTGGCTGACGCTTTACTGACTCTGTAGCAGCTAGCTCACTGCTGACCTCCTCGGTCTCTCAGGTCCGATCCTACACAGGTGGACTCAAATGAGGGACCAAACATACTCTAACATAACTCTAAACATCTCTCCAAAAACCCCCTAAAACATCATAAAACATCCATAGAAAGCATGCAAAAGAAGGCTGGACAAGGCACTTTCGGCGGCACTTTCGGCGGCAGGTTCGGCGACCGAAAGTCCCTCCAGAGCCGAAACTCATACACTTTCGGCGGCAGGTTCGGCGGTCGAAACTCCCCTCCAGAGCCGAAAGTCCAACTTTCGAGGGCGAGTTTAGAAGGCCAAAACATGCCACCACAGGCAGGTTCGGCGGCTGAACATGGCTTCGGCAGCCGAACCAGAGTTCTTCCAGAATGGGAGAACTCAAGCCTCTCATGCACATTTGCCTCTCAAACCCTCCAAACTCATACATAACACTCCCAAGCATGCATAAACATACAAAAATATATTCTCAAGTATTTAGGGGCTTAAAACTATCCTAAACCCCAACAAACCTCACATTAAACATGCATTTACCATAAAGGGTACATAAACCCTAACACTTTAAATCTACTCTAAACATGCATCATATACCCTTAAAACCCCACAAAACTTACTTAAAACATAAGAGAGGGTGAGGATCTACTCTTACCTCTTGAAGATCGAGAGGAGAGGCGATCCAAACTTGGAGATGTAGAGAAACAAGCTCCTGAGGTCTCCAAGCTTCTAAAACCTTGATCTTAGCTTTAAAATCTTCAAAACATGGTAAAAACTCACAAAAACTCTGGGAGATTTGAAGGAAAACATAAAATCAACCATGGAGGGTCAAGAACTCACCTTTGCCCGAAAATGGAAAGAGAGAACTCGCCCATTTTCGGACATGGTGTAACGACCCGGAAATCGGACCGCTACCGGCGCTAGGATCCAGATCGACTTAAGGTCGCTGGGACCCGTAGCAAGCCTAACATACATCCTGAATACCTGTTAAATCCCATACATGATCATACATATACATAAAACTGTAACTTTTTCTTTCCTTTACCAAGTTTAACCTGTGCATACTCATAATCATAAACATAAACCTCACACTGGAGCCCTCATCAAATGCTCCAATGGGGTAACATATCATACATTAAGCTTGGTTTACATAAAATATCATTAACACATTACATAGATCATGTATAAGAAAAGGGATTAACCATAAATATGCTAGGGTCAAGCACAACTCTAAACCTCAATAACATCATTACATTACTTGACTGTTCAATACTTTACATTACAATAATCTCATGTCCACAACTAACTATTACATACATAAAACCTTCCTACTCTAGCTGACTTCCCGGACTATCTCGTACCTGCAAACCTGGGGTTAAGGGAATGGGGTGAGCTAAAAAGCCCAGTGAGCAGGACCATAATACATTATCATAAATCATGCTTTCATGGAATGCATTGTAATACCCGGCTAGACTCCGGTATCAGAATTCCTACCGTCCGGTGGAATCTCGGATTTTGGAAACCTCTAGAAGGGAAAAACCATGTTTTTATAAAATGTTTTAATGTATTTGATGATTTTAAGTAAGGAAGAAAATGAGTTTTGAATGAAAAAGGACTATGGAGGTATTTCCAGGTTCGACCGCCGAACATTGGATGGTTTAGGGGGGCAAGTTAGGCTTCCGAAAGTTTCAAAGGTTCGGCCGCCGAACCTTATGTTCGGCCACCGAACTTGCATCAAATATTCAATCAATTAAACCAAATCGAGTCAAATCAGTTCAATTCAAATTAATTTCTATCCAAAATCTGTTTAGTTTAGTTTTTATAAATTCTAAATTTCAGTTTTCATTTTATTCCGTTCGATTTGGTTTTAAATTGAACCAATCGAATGCTCACCCAACCTGCAGCTGATTTAATTATGATTTCTTTCTTTCTCATTCCAGACCCATCTCCATTTTCAGGAAACTATTAAGAACTTGATAGAATATGACTCACTTTTAGGTCTTGTTATTTTATTAGTTTCCCCTTTTCATTCTGCCTGCTAAGGGTACTCAAAGTCCAGCACTGCACATAAGAACACTGTTCTGATTAGTGAAAACAATGTGAGATTATTTTATCAGTAAAAGCTGACTCTTTACTTTTGCTGAGGACAATGGAATCTCCTTGCAATTCTGGATTCAAAATAGCCTATATATATATATTGGAATAACATTATTTGTACTCTACAGTCATTACAATACTTCAAAAATCTTATGCATAGTTATGGAGACAATTTCACAACTTCATATTGTATTGCCTGTTATCTGTTTGATAATAGGAGAATTTGCTCTCAATGGAAAAGCTCAAATGGTGGACTGCAATGAATCTGACAGAGAAGCTCTTATTGACTTCAAAAAGGGTCTTGAAGAATCTGAGGATCGGATCTCCTCATGGAGAGGAAGCAACTTCTGTCAATGGTGGGGCATAACATGCGATAACAATACTGGAGCTGTTGTTACTGTTGATCTCCACAACCAATATCCATCAGGTTATGATGCTTCTGGCAGGTATGGAAATTGGAACTTGAGTGGAGAGATAAGACCTTCACTGACAAAACTCAAGTCCTTGAGATATTTGGACTTGAGCTTCAACACATTCAATGGCACAATTCCTGATTTCTTATCCTCTCTGGAGAATTTACAATATCTAAACCTGTCAAATGCTGGGTTCAGAGGTGCAGTCCCTCCAAATCTTGGAAATCTCTCTAGGCTGCAATACCTTGATCTCTCCCTCAGCTTTCCTTATAATCTATCTGTCAATAACTTCGAATGGGTGACCGGTCTTGTCTCGTTGAAATATTTGGAAATGACTGGATCAAACCTTTCAATGGTAGGACTAAGATGGATTGAAGCATTCAATAGGCTTCCTCATTTAACTGAGTTGCATTTATCTTCTTGTGGTTTATCAACTTTCACTTCTACTCTTACTTTTGTTAACTTTACATCACTTGCTGTCCTGGACTTGCAAGGTAACCAGTTCAATTCCATGTTACCTAGTTGGCTTGTGAATATTAGCAGCCTTGTATCCCTTGACATCAGCTCTAGCAGCTTGTATGGAAGAATTCCACTTGGTTTTGGAGAACTGACAAATTTGCAGTCATTGAATCTTGGTAACAATGACAACCTTACGGCTAGCTGCTCTCAACTGCTTGGGGGAAGCTGGAAAAAGATAGAAGTTCTTGATTTTGAACTCAACAAGTTACATGGGAGCCTTCCTGCTTCCCTGGGGAACATGACTTTTCTCACTCGCCTCAACTTGTTTCACAATGGTATCAAGGGCGGGATTCCAGACTCGATCGGAAGACTTTGTAATCTGCAATATATTGACTTATCAGCTAATAATCTGACAGGGAGCATACCTGAAGGAATAGAAAACTGCCCCTCCAAAGGACCTCTACCCAGTTTGCAGCAGTTTATTGCTAGTGACAATCAATTGGTCGGTAACTTGCCAGACTGGTTAGGCCAGCTTACGAGTCTTGTAGAACTCGATTTGCAGTGGAACTCACTTCAAGGTCCCATTCCTGCTTCTTTAGGAAATTTGCAGCATCTATCTGAACTCAGGCTCGAAGCAAATAAACTAAATGGTAGTCTCCCTGAAAGTTTAGGACAACTCTCCAACTTGTCTGCCCTTGATGTTTCTATCAATGAATTAACAGGTGTTATCTCTGAAACTCATTTCTCAAGGCTAAGTAAATTGCAGCTCTTGCTGTTGTCTGAAAATTCATTCATTTTAAATCTCAATTCTCATTGGATCCCACCATTCCAGCTGTGGTATCTTGAACTGGGTTCCTGCCATCTTGGTCCTTTGTTTCCTGAGTGGCTTAGATCTCAAAAGGAGTTGAACTATCTTCATTTCCCAAATGCCAGTGTTTCAGGTTCAATACCAGAATGGTTTTGGGAAATGTCTGGCAATCTATCTGTGTTGAATATTTCATTTAATCAGTTAGAGGGTCAGTTGCCAAATCCATTTAATATAGCTCCTTTTGCACTTCTTGATTTGAGTTCCAACCTCTTCTATGGACCCATTCCTCTTCCAAGTGCTGAAATCAACTTGCTAGATCTTTCTAACAACCAATTTTCTGGTCCTATCCCTGACAACATTGGTAAAATCATGCCAAATTTGGTGTTTCTCTCTCTTTCAAACAATCAAATAACTTCTGAAGTCCCAGTGTCTATTGGAGAGATGAAATCACTTCAGGTCGTTGATCTTTCGAGAAATAATTTGACAGGAAGCATTCCTCCAAGCATAGGGAATAGTTCTTTGCTCTCTGTTCTAGACCTTCAAAAAAACAATTTGTCCGGCGAGATTCTAGCATCTTTAGGACAACTGAATCTACTTCAGACACTTCACTTAAACAACAACAGATTCTCAGGAGAAATCCCATCAACTCTCCAGAACTTGTCTTTTCTAGAAACTCTAGACCTTGGGAACAACAGGTTTTACAGGGAACATTCCACCTTGGATTGGACAGACTTTCCCACATCTTAGAATATTTAGCCTGAGATCAAACAAATTTTTTGGGGAAATTCCTCCAGTGCTTTCAAATTTGAGTTCTGTAGCAAAGACAGATATAAAGCTATATGAAAAGGGTTTAAAGAACTGGAATATATTGGACTTGGAAGCATACTTCTTCTTATTTACCGATGAATATTTATAAGGAAAAAACTATTTAACTACTGCTGCAAATAATCTGGAAAAAATCTAAACTAATCTCCTATAATTAAGCAACAAGTAAATCATGATTAAAGATTAAAAAAATCTATAAAGACTTAGTCAAATACTAAAGGCAAATTACTAACAATCTCCTCCTTGCCTTAGTATTTGCAGCTACAAAATGAACTTTACTGGCACAATTCATAAATCTTGACAGCAAACTTACGGCAAAGGTTATGTCCGGTCTTGTGGCTGTGAGATACATCAAGCAACCAATCAAACTCCTGTACAGCCCTTCATCCACCTTTTCAGCTCCATCTTCTTTACTGAACTTCTCCTTCAAATTCATTGGTGTGCTAATTTCTTTGCAATCTTTCATGTGAAACTTTTTAAGAATTTCCTTTGCAAACTTCTGCCGGCATATGAAGACTTCATGATCACTTTTTTTCACCTCTAGGCCCAAAAAATAAGACAATAAACCAAGATCTGTCATCTCAAAAGCTTTGAACATATCAGCTTTAAATTCATTCACCAATTTTTCATTGCTTCCTGCAACAAGCAAATCGTCAACATAAATAGATACCACAATTATGTTAGTATCAGATTTCTTCACATATAAGGTGGCTTCACTTGGACTTTTTTCAAATCCAAGACTTTGAAGATAAACATCAACTCTGCTGTACCAAGCCCTGGGAGCCTGTTTCAGGCCATACAAAGCCTTCTTCAGTTTGTAAACTTTCTCCTCCTTTCCCTTGACTAGAAATCCCTCAGGCTGTTCAACATAGATTTCTTCTTGAAGAAAACCATTTAAAAAAGCCAACTTAACATCCAGCTGATAAAGTTTCCAACCCTTTTGTGCAGATAAAGCCAGCAACATCCTTATAGTCTCCAAACGTGCAACCGGAGCAAAAGTTTCTGAAAAATCTACTCTGAAGACTTGATTGTACCCTTTCGCAACTAATCTGGCTTTATGTTTGTTTACAGAACCATCAGCATTGAGTTTGGTCCTATAAACCCATTTCACACCAATGATCTTTCTATTTTGAGGTCTGTCCACCAACTCCCATGTGTCATTCTTCTCGATCATTCGTAGTTCATCTTTCATGGAATCTATCCATTTGTCATCCTTCATTGCTTCATTGAATTCTGCAGGCTCAAAAACAGCAACATTACTCCTTGCATAGATATCGGACAATAATCTTGTGCCACGAACAGGAACATCATCTATCTTGTCATCAAGTTCTTGAGAGAATTCTGAAAATTCTCTTTTTATTGTCTCATCCCAAATCCATTGCTTGTCCTCCATGAATTTGACATCACGACTTACAATAATTTTCCCATTTTGAGGTTGGAAAATTCTGTAAGCTTTAGAAGTGCTGCTGTATCCGACAAATATACCAGGTTCTGCCTTCTTATCAAGTTTATCTCTCTTCACCTGTGGCACATAAGAAAAACATAGGCAACCAAAAATTTTTAGATTTTGTAAATCTGGCTTATAACCAAACCAGGCCTCAAATGGTGTTTTGCCTTCAATAGCTCTAGTCGGGAGCCTATTCAGCAAGAACACTGCAGTACTTGAAGCTTCTGCCCAAAGATTTTTTGGCAACTCTTTTTCATGCAGCATGCATCTTGCCATCTCCATGATGCTCCGGTTCTTTCTCTCACTTACGCCATTCTGCTGGGGAGTGTAAGGAGTTGTGAGTTGGTGCTCAATACCTGCATCCTCACAAAATTTATCAAAAATTGCATTCTTGTACTCTGTCCCATTGTCAGATCTTATTGTTCGTATTCTGCAATCACTTTGATTTTCCACCCAATTTTTAAACTTCCAGAATATGCTAGCAACCTCAGCTTTGGATTTGAAGAAGTAAATCCAACAAAATCTTGTGAATCATCAATAAATGTAATATAATACTGATTACCATTTAAAGATGATGTTTTCTGAGGTCCCCCAACATCTGAATGCACCAGCTGCAGCTTGTGTGATGCTCTCCATACGATTCGAGGAAATGGTTTCCTGACCTGCTTTCCATATTGACAAGCCACACAATCAGCTAGCTCTTCTTCGAGTGGTGGGACACCCTTCACAAAATCATTTTTCTGCATAGACAGTAATCCAGCATGATGAAAGTGTCCCAACCTTTTGTGCCACAACTCTGCATTGCTGAGGTGACATACAAGTGCTGCTTGTCTATTTTCCAGTAGATTCAAAGCAAAACTCTTAGACTTCATCATGACCTTAAACACATTTATGCCCATTGCATCTTTAATAAAGCATTTATTATCTTCAAAAAAAACTTTGTAGCCTTTTTCAAGAAGCTGCCCAACACTCAACAAATTTTGGTCAATATCAGGCACATAAAGAACATCAGAAATAAGTTTTAAACCTGTCAAGCTCTCAATTTCCACTGTGCCTTTTCCTTTGACTGGAATAAGCTGGCCATTTCCAATTCTCACTTTAGATATAAAAGTCTTATTGATCTCTATGAAGCGAGTTGGATCGTTAGTCATGTGATTGGTGCAGCCGCTATCTATCAACCAAGAATCACTTGAGTTGTTCTTAGCTGCAAAACACGTTGCCACAAAGAGTTGTTCTTCATCATTTTCTTCTATATGAGCTTTTGCTACTTCGGAATGTTGGGATTTGCACACTTTCTCCATATGTCCCATGATACCACACTTTCTGCACTTAATGTCAGGCCTCCACCAACACTTCTTTGGATGATGATTCAACTTTTTGCAGTGTGTACAAGGTGAACTAGCCCCTTTGTTGACATTGCTGCTCTTATATTTTTCAATAAATTTCTTGTCTTTGCCTCCTGAACTTTCTGACTTGGCCTTCAAAGCATCCTCCACATTTTCTTCTTTTCTCATTATCCTTCTTTGCTCTGATACCACTTTGTAGCAAAGACAGATATAAAGCTATATGAAAAGGGTTTAAAGAACTGGAATATATTGGACTTGGAAGCATACTTCTTCTTATTTACTGATGAATATTTATAAGGAAAAAACTACTTAACTACTGCTGCAAATAATCTGGAAAAAATCTAAACTAATCTCCTATAATTAAGCAACAAGTAAATCATGATTAAAGATTAAAAAAATCTATAAAGACTTAGTCAAATACTAAAGGCAAATTACTAACAAGTTCCCTGCAAGTTCTTGACCTGGCAGAAAACAAGTTGAACAGCACAATTCCTGCCAGCTTTGGAGATCTTAAAGCCATGACTCAACAACAAACTGTAAACATCTATTTGTTCTACGGATCTTACATGACACAATACTATCAAGAAAACTTCGCTGTGAATATGTACGGCCAGCCTCTTGTATACACCAAGACTCTTTCCCTTCTAACAAGTATAGATCTTTCCGGAAACAATTTACATGGCGAGCTCCCAGAACAAATAACAAAATTGGTTGGCTTGGTGGTTTTGAACTTGTCTGGAAATCATATCAGTGGCAGGATTCCCAATAGCATCTCAGAACTACGCCAATTGTTATCTCTTGATCTCTCAGACAACAACTTCTCAGGTGGGATTCCTCCAAGCATGTCTTCAATGACATTCTTGGCATATCTGAACGTTTCAAACAACAAATTGTCAGGTATAATCCCTTACACAAATCAGATGACAACTTTTAATGCAACATCCTTTTCTGGGAACCCAGGTCTATGTGGAGGTCCCCTTACAGTGAAGTGTTCAGATGGTGGAGTGACAGGTGACTCAGACGGCAGAAGGAATGCAGACTCTGACAGGGATGACAGCTTCATTGATAAGTGGTTCTACTTGAGCATTGGGCTGGGATATGCAGCTGGGTTATTGCTTCCTTATTTAACTTTTGCAATCAGAACATCTTGGGGGGACATATACTTTGGTTTTGTGGATAAAATTGTTGCAAAGTTGCTTGAATTCCTGTAAAATCTGGGCAAGTATGTTACTTTTCTTGCTTGTAAACAGATCCCAGATTTTGTAATGAAGAAATAAATCTCACTGTTAAAACAATTTGATTTCGAAATGTCCTGACCATTTTAAAGTATTGAATGTATAAAACTCAATTTTTTATGCCCATTGATTTTTTTATTGGTTTAAATTTAATAGTATTCGCTCCTAAATAGAATTTATTAATTTTTTTAAGGGTAAACTGTAATTTAGTCCCTCTGATTTAGTAAAATGTAACCTTTTGTCCCTCTGTTTTAAAAAATCTTCAATTTAGTCACTGTGATTTTTAAAAACTATGACATTAGTCCCTCCCGTTAGATTTTCAGTTAAATCACCGTTAATTTTAGTTAAAAAGACTAAAATACCCATTCTCTCTTCTTCTTCTCCTTTCCAATCTCTTTCTTCTGCTTCTTTTTTTCATTATATCCATCATTTGCACCTTCTTTTTTTTTTCTGGTTTTTATACCACGAGTACAAAATATTTACATTGACATAATGGAGAAACTCTCCCTGTTGTATACAATACTAGCAAAACACACAACCCATTGGTGTTTTGATACCACAGTATTATTTCTCATAGTACTCTTCATAGAACAGTGAACATCGATCCCCTAACCGATAATCATACAATTAGAAATGAGAAAGAGAAAAAAAGCCCATGAATCCAAAGAGCATTTTGAATTCGACCTTCAATACAATATTGTAACGACCCCAAAATGGACCGTCACCGGCGCTAGGATTCAGGTCAGTTTAAGGCTGCCAGAACCCGTAGCAAGCCTGCTATACTCTCTGTGTCCCTGTAAATCTCATACATGATCAAACATAATCTGTGAAAAAAATACAAACTCTTTTCTCTGTACCAAGGCTTAACCTGTGCATGCACTATCTCAGTACCCTGTACTCTGTACCCCTAACTAGAGCTTGCTCTAGATGGGTTGTATCCTACCTGTTAAGCCTGGTTTTTCACATATTCTGTAAAAACATATACATCTACTGTCACACCCAATCCCCAAACTGTAGAGACTGATATGACCCGAAAAACTGACAGAACTTCCCCTGATATTTATACATATAAAAACATGTAACCTGCTATAATTCCAAATTATAAAACATATAAGAGAAAAACTGATAGTTGGACCTGTCAATCCCTCATATATTTACAATAAACAAAATACATTCTTCACTGGGCTGTACAATCTATACATGATATATCAAAAGTACAAAAAAGAAACGACAAAAGGCCTAGGATTGGTCCGACCTCCTCTAAACTCTGAGTGGACGATGTGGAAGGAATGACAAACTAGGAAATGAGGACTGCTGAGCAGATCACCCAAAAGGAACTGAAAGATGAAAAGAAATATAAGGGGTGAGTACAAACTACTCAGTGAGCGGATAAATAAATAACAAAGGGGAAAAGATAAGTTTAGGTACTTAAGAGTACCAAATATTTAGCTAAAATAAGTCAGCTGAATAAATACAATTTAATTCCATCAACATAAAATAAACTGTGAAAAATAGAATCCGTATACACTCATAATATGTGCCCTGCAGATAATGCTGGCATCTCAGGTGTAATAACATAATAACAGCCTGAGAGCAATGCTGGCATCTTAGGCTCTATAATGACAAGTTTGGCCCAAGAGCAAATCAATTACTGGTCATACACATGTGCAGAGCTACCCCCAAAGGGTGACCACCTGACATACGCCCCAAAGGCTGTCTGTATATCAAGCGCTGTCCCAAAGACAGTATACATATATATCATGCTGAAAATAAATCACCTGTCATCAAGGTGTTATCTGTTCGGTGCATATACAGAGTGTAATCGGCTATTTATTCAGGTGTGCTTTAAATTCAATTTTCATTCATTCAAGACATATAAATTATCTTTATCCTTTCCCAACTTTAAATAAACAAAGTAACATATACACATATAAATATATTTAAAAAAAATATCAATGTTATATATTTATCGACTTAGGTCGCAGGAGGACCCCTAGTATCTATCCTGGAAGCTGGATCCTCTCCTAGAATTAAAAAGAACATAAAATAATATATCAAATAATAAAAAAAAATGCTCTAGAACAATAATATAAAACGTAAAATACGAAATTTTATATATATTTTATATATATTTTAAAACAATTTCGGCAGTATTTCGGCATAGTTAGTCCTCCCAAAAATACCCAAACTCAACAAAAATACTCAATAAGCTGTAAATATTATTTAAATCAACCTATTGGATCTAACTAAAACATATCCTCAAATCACAAAAATCACTATTAAAAGGTAAAGAAAATAAATTATATCGTAAAATTGAATAAAAGGGATAAAACTCACCTACCCAAATTTTGGAGCCTCTGGCAGAAATTATTGAATTTTTAAGCAGAATATAGGTTTAATCAGGATCTAGCTGAAGGATCTTAGAAGTTTATGGGTTGATTGGGTTGAGGAGGTGGAGATTTGGATTTAAAGAAAAGGAAATTTTTTTTTTTAAAACTAACAGACCAAGCTCTGTTTCTGGAGGAGGGAGACAGTGGCTGGGGTTTCGGGATCCTTCCCGAAACCAAAGCTTTATTTGTTTTTTGTTTTTTTTTTTTTTTTTTTTTTTTTTTTTTTTTTTTTTTTTTTTTTTTTTTTTTTTTACAGGCCTGGGCCTGGGCCTGATAATTCTCTCCTCCTAAAAGAAATTTTGTCCTCGAAATTTTACATACCTGGTGAAGGGAATAAATGTGGGAATTGAATTCGCATATTCTCTTCTTTTTCCCAGGTAGCTTCTTTAGCAGAATGGTTACTCCACCGAACTCTAACCAGGGGTATTATCTTGCTCCTTAAAACCTTCTCTTCTCTGGCAATGATCTCTACTGGCTCTTCTTCATATGTTAAATCTTCCCTCAACTCGATAGGCTGTTTCTGGAGGATGTGGGAAGAATCACGTCTGTATCTCCTTAACATAGATACATGGAAGACATCATGAATCTGAGATAGCTCTGGAGGTAGTGCTAAACGATAAGCAACTGGTCCAATTCTCTCTAAAATCTCATACGGTCCTATGAATCGCGGACTCAATTTTCCACGTTTGCCAAAACGTACAATCCCTTTCCAAGGAGAGATCTTCAGAAATACCTTGTCGCCAACATTATATTCAATATCCCTTCTCTTCAAATCTGCATAACTCTTCTGTCTATCTTGTGCTGTTTTTAACCTACTTCTGATCATCTGAATTTTATCTGTAGTGTGTTGTACTAGTTCTGGACCTTCTAATTGTCTTTCCCCTACCTCATTCCAACACAATGGCGTTCTGCATCTTCTCCCATACAAAGCTTCGTAAGGAGCCATGCCGATACTCGAATGATAACTATTGTTATAAGAGAACTCCATTAAATGCACATACCTATCCCAACTTCCTTTAAACTCCATCACACAAGCTCTCAGCATATCCTCCAAGGTCTGAATCGTTCTTTCTGATTGACCATCAGTCTGAGGGTGAAAGGAAGTACTAAACTTCAACTTGGTGCCTAAAGCATTTTGCAAGCTAGGCCAAAAACGAGAAGTGAATCTTGGATCTCTATCTGAAACAATAGAAACTGGAGCACCATGAAGTCTTACAATCTCACTGACATAGATCTCTGCTAACTTGTCTAAAGAGTAATCCATCCTGACAGGCAAAAAGTGTGCTGTAATACCCGGCTAGACTCCGGTATCGGGATCCCTACCGTCCGGTGGGATCTCGAACGTCGAAAATCTCTAGAAGGGTAAGAACATGTTTTATAAAATGTTTTCATGTATTTTAATGTTTTAAGTATGAAAGAAAATGAGTTTTTACATGAAAATAGCATTGGAGGAAAACCCAGGTTCGGCCGCCGAAAGGCAAGTTCGGCCGTCGAACATGCATGCATTTTGGAGGCACGTTAGGCCCCCGAAAGCATAGGCGAGGGAAGTCCAGGTTCGGCGGCCGAAACTCATGTTCGGCAGCCGAACATTGCATGAATGCAGAGGCATGTTCGGCCCCCGAACGTGGCCTGGCCAGCCACCTATAAAAGGGGCACTTAGCCGAAATGGGCGAGCTTTCTCCCATTTTCGGCCACAGCAAGCTTCCAACCTTCCCTTTGCAAATCTTGTGCTCTTCCTCCAAATCTCTTCCATTTTTCTTGAGTTTTAAACTCACATTGCAAGTTTTGAGCATTCAAACCAAGTTTTGGAGCTTTGGGAACTCAGGAGCTCATTTTCTTGGATCTCCGAGTTTAGGTCGTCTCTCTCTCGATCTTCAAGAGGTAAGAGCCGATCTTAAGCTCAATGTATGTTTTAAGTAAGTTTTAAGTTGATTTATGGGTAAAGATGCATGTTTAGGCTTATTGATGAGTTTATGGGTTTTGATGCTTTGATGAACAATGTAGCTTGTTTTTGTTGATGGAAGTGTTGTAGATGGGGTATATGATAGTTTGGGACCCCTAGGTGTGATGTATGTGAAGTATGCATGTTGTAGAGCAAGTTTTTGCATGATTTGAGCTTGGGAGGCGAAATGGGCATAAAAGAGCTGAGTTTCTGCCCTTTGGCAGAAACCAGGTTCGGCCGCCGAAGGGAGTTTCGGCCGCCGAACCCCCTTTGTGGAGGCAGCATTCGGCTGCCGAAGTTGCCCCCGAAAAGAGACTTTCGTCTCTGTCTGGGACTTTCGGCCGCCGAAGGTGCCGCCGAAAGTGCCCGACTTTCGGATCTGTCCAGGACTTTCGGCCGCCGAAGGTGCCGCCGAAAGTGCCCTGTTCAGCCATTTCATGCATATTTCTATGTAATGTTTCAGGATGTTTTAGGGGGTTTTTGGGGAAGTTTATTAGAGTTATGTTTATGTATGATTGGTCCCTCATTGGAGTCCACCCGTGTAGGTTCGGACCCGAGGAACCGAGGACCTCAGCAGTGAGATAGCTGCTTCAGAGTCTGTAGAGCTTCAGCCAGAGGTGAGTGGAATGAACCTTAAGTTTTTAAATAAATGAAATATAACTTTTTGGAGCATGTTCATGCATCATATATGCCATGTGATATTTTAGGTTGTTTGCATTAGTATTCACGAATATGTTGCATTGCATAATATGATGTGGATGCGGATTTGCTATTGGATGATCCTCTAGTCCTCCTATGGTATGATATGATGATGATACGGTATGGATTGCCAGTGAGGCCCATTCTACGCCCCTGGACTATGTTAAGAGAAAGACCAGTGAGGCCCATTCTACGCCCCTGGCATATTGGAATGTTATGTTATGTTATGTATGTAAGAGAAAGACCAGTGAGGCCCATTCTACGCCCCTGGCACGATTGGGCTATGTTGAGGACTATAGGTGACAATACCATCCTTATGTGATATGTTTGTGATGTGTTGCATTTCATGGAAGCATGAAATATTTAATATATGTTTTTCTCTATTCTGCTCACTGGGCTTTATAGCTCACCCCTCTCCCCTAACCCCAGATGTGCAGGTACAGGGTAGACCAGGAGGTTAGCCAGAGTTTGCAGTGATGTTATGTAATAGTTAGATTGTGGACATGAAAATTGTATTATGATGTAATGTAAAAGAGTTTTAAGTTATGTTATGTAATTTGAATATTGAGGATAGAGTTGTGCTTGACCAATACAGATTGTTAATCCCACTTGTATGTACATGGTCTTTATGATATGAGATATGAGGTTATGTTTCAACCAAGCTTATGTATGATGAGATACCCCATTGGAGCATTTGATGAGGGTCCCAGTGGAGGTTTATGTTATGTTTATGTTTATGTACAGGTTGAGCTTGGTTGTTATATGAAAATGTTTACAGGTTTATGAGTATTGTTGATCATGTATGGGATTAAGCAGGATTACAGGTTATGTCAGGCTTGCTACGGTTCCCGGCGGCCTTATGCCGATCTGGATCCTAGCGCCGGTAGCGGTCCGAATTTCCGGGCTGTTACAGAATGGTATCAGAGCCCTAGGTTCATATGATCGGACCTAGAGTGTCGGGCTCATAGAGGTATAGAAGGTCAAGCACAATAGGAAAGGTCATGTCCACTAGGATAGGATGTAGAGTCCTGTCTTGAATGATGATGTGATATGCCATGATTATATACATGTGCATAAATGATATGCTATGCTATGTGATGTTTGTGATGAGGATTCATGTGTGCCCACATGAACCATATGATGCTGATGTTTGTGCTATGTGTGGTTTTTCAGAAGACAGGATGAGAGGAACTCGTCGATCTGCAAGATTGACTGGAGTGCCACCTGAGGATGAGGGCATGAGCGCCCGTCCTCCAGCATTGCCTAGGGCAATGTCTAGCAGGTCCAACAGGGACCGAGCAATGAGAGACCCTAGAAGGTCTTTGGATTTGGACAGAAGCAGATCTGTGAGGGGAACTGTACAAGGGAGAATGTCAGTGGATGTGGAGGACAGTGTGGATGTAGAGCAGAGGAGGGATGGCAGTTTGGGGGTTAGTATGTCAGAAGAGGGAATGGGAGAGTCCCAAGGAGGCACTCAGGCCTCGGGATTTGTTCAGCCACCCCACTACCCACATTTCTCGCAACACCCCGGGTATTCGATGGGAGGCACGTCGGATTACCCTAGTTTTAGCCCTTACCCCACACAGATGCCACACCCACCATACTACCCACCATACCCACAGTATCCTATGTATCCACCACCACCCTATCACCCAAATCCAGAAAACCCTACCACAGAAAATGTTGCCCCACCTCCACCACCTACAGAACCAGCAGCCCCAGTTACTCAACCTCCTAACCCTAGCTCATCCAGAGGGAGCAAGGTCAAGATGACCGACTACATGAAGCTGGGTGCTCCCCAATATGATAATGGTGATGACCCATTTGTATATCTGGAAAGGGTCAAAATGATAACAGACGAGATAGGGGCGGACGACAGTAGAGCCATTCAGATGGCTGGGTTCACCCTAAAATGCAAGAAGGCCCGTGAGTGGTTCAAGAACTACATCAAACTGATTCTTGCCTTTGATTTAGGCTATTTTTATTTTATTTTAAGCGTATTTTATTTCTCTGACACGCCTCGATTCTTGCCTTTGATTTGGTTTCGCTCTTGATCAGCTTTTTAATTCTCTTTCATCTCTTATATAAACCATCTTAGTTCCACCCCGGAGATTGTCGTCTTCTTCTGCAACTATTCAAAAACAAAAATCTCTTCTTCATCAACAGGTGTGTCTCGGTTTCTGGGTTCTTGATTTTCTGCGTTTTTGTATCCAAATACGAATATGAAGATGAAGCTCTCAGGCACAAACATTGCAATGATAGTTCTTGTGGTCGCGCTTATTGCTTTGATGGTAACTTCAGCAGATGCTCAAAGGGGCGGAGGTGGTGGAAGGGGTGGCGGTGGCGGCGGTGGTAGAGGTAGTGCAGGTGGGGGTGCGAAAGGTGGTGGCAACAGCGGTGGGAAAAGTGGAAGTGGGAACGGAGGTCAACACGCAAGCTCAGCGTCCGTGACATGTGGACCAGCTTCCAAACATGGGTTCATTGTAGGGCTACCTTTAATGCTAGTAATTTTCTTGATGGTGTAAAGGTTGCAGACTGTCAGCTGTGCTTTCTTATTTTGGATTGTCAATTATTTCCTAGAATAAGTGAACAATTTTTTTTAAAATGAGATTGAATATTCGTAAATTTATTTAAATGCATTTATTATTAGGTTAATACTGTGTTAGTGCTAAAATATGATGATGAATCTCTTGGGTATTTGTTTCTTTGCTGATGTAATTTAGAGAAAAGAAATGAAATGTCAATACATACAAGCCAATTTTACCAATTGCTTTTGTATATCTTAACAAGATTATTAATAAAAAATATTTATCTGAATTAAATTTACATATTCTGCATGAATATATGAGATTTTATATAAATTTTATATTATGATTTTTTATATATATTTATTTATATTAATATATAATATTTTATATAAATTTTATTATATATTATATATTTTGGTTTCTTATACATATTTATTTAAATTAATATATAATAAATGTATTTTTAATTGCAAATTACTTTACAAACTCTCTCGAGTATATGCTCTTCAACTCTTATTAAAAAATAAAATAAAACTTTCATTTAAGGTGCGATTTATAATTTTCTCACTTTATTTAGTCTTATTTAAATTAATGTCACGAGCTCAGACTGTGGCCCTCACTCAAAATCGTATGACACTTGACTTGAATACTATCAAGACAAGTTAGTCGATGTATCTACACGTTGATCTGCACAATGAAGTATGTCGATTAACTAAGAGACTAGAATGTTATTAAAGCGAGCAATATATATATATATATATATATATATATATATATATATATATATATATGTATGTATTAAGCGGATTTCAGTATCAAACAATTGTGATGAGTGCTGGATTTCTTCACCCCGGTATGGGGCCAGACCCATGATATCAGCCCATTATCCAGAGACCCTCAAGTCTCTCACTCGTATCAGGCCTGATCCCCTCAAACCCTAGGGTCGGGCTCCAGTCAATTTCATCAATCAGGCCGAGCCAACTCCACAGCCCATCGAGCAGATTTATTCTAGGTTTAGTTTCAAACTTCTCTTCCGGCCCAGTTCGGAATCAAGAAAGAGTTCAGCCCATTCGTCTTGGGGGACCATCCGCATGCGCACCTGGGGAGCATCTGAAGCTATTACATACGGGGCAGAAATCGGATATTCTCGTACGATCGTATCAGTATAGCAGGGACAATGGCCCAATGGGAGCCAGACTGTTGCACGTCACTGACAGACAATGAAAACAGATAAAAGGAGGATTGCCCTCCCCTAAGTTCTAAGTTTTTCCAATATTATAAAAATCTCTGTAAAACTCTATTTTTCTGGATCTCAGATTATCAATTGGCGCCGTCTGTGGGGAAACGAAAGAGATCTTTTCATCACCAGAGTTCCACTCTTACAAAACCCACTGAGATCCACGATGGCTAATTGTAACGATCCGAAAATCGGACCGCTACCGGCGCTAGGATCCAGATCGGTTTAAGGCCGCCGGGACCCGTAGCAAGCCAAACATTCCTCCTGTAACCTGCTTAATCCCATACATGATCAACACATACCTAAAAATTTTGAACTTTTCTTTCCATTCAATCACCAAACTCAATATGTGCATGCACTATTTATAAACATAAACATTAACCCCACCTTGGAGTCCTCATCAATGCTCCAATGGGGTGACATAACATAAATTAAGTTTGGTTTACAATAATCATCATTAAACATTTAGATCATGTACTAAAAAGGGATTAACAACATACTATGGTCAAGCACAGCTCTAAACTTTCATAAGCATCATTACATAACATTTCTATATCATACTTTTACATTACATCATGTCCATGTCCACATCTAGCTATTACATAACACATGACTCTACTCCTGCTGACCTTCTGGTCTACCCTGTACCTGAAAACCTGGGGGTTAAGGGAGAGGGGTGAGCTATAAAGCCCAGTGAGCAGAATAATTAAACATTCAATTTAAATTTCATGCTTCATGAAATGCAACATATCACAAACAATCCACATCAAGGATGAACTTGTCACCAATAGCCCACTACTCATTCCAATAGTGTCAGGGGCATAGACTGGGCCTCACTGGTCTTTCTCTTACATTACATTTATAACATAACATTCCAATATGCCAGGGGCGTAGAATGGGCCTCACTGGTCTTCCATACCGTATCACATCATATCATAACGTAGTGCGGCTAAAGGATCATCCAACATTCATCCACATCAACAACATATTATGCAATGCAATATATTCGTGAATTCTAATGCAAGCACCTTAGTATATCTCATGGCATTCATGATGCGTGTATCATGCTCATAATTTATTTATTTACTTTGAAACGAATTAAGGTATTCCACTCACCTCTGGCTGAAGCTCTAACAGACTCAGAAGCAGCTGAACTCACTGCTGGTGTCCTCGGTTCCTCGGGTCCGAACCTACACAGGTGGACTCAAATGAGGGACCTAACATACATAACATGACTCTAAAATACTCCCCAAAAACCTCCTAAAACACCTTGAAACAATCACATAAATCATGCAAAGGAGGGCTGAACAGGGCACTTTTGGCGGCCAAAAGGCCCTCCAGAGCCGAAAGTCATGCACCTTCGGCGGCACTTTCGGCGGCCGAAGGTTCCCTCCAGAGACAAAACTCATGCATGTTCGGCGGCACCTTCGGCGGCCGAAACTCCCTTCCAGAGCCGAAAGTCCACTTTCGGGGGTAGGGTTCGGCAACCGATACATGCTACCAAAGGCAGGTTCGGCTGCCGAACCTGAGTTCTTCCCAAAAGGGCAGAAACTCAGCTCAACATGCATAAACGCCTCCCAACTCATTCAATCATGCATTTTCCTATTCTACAACATGCATACTCAAGCATACAAGCTCCTAGGGGCTTCAAACTATCCTAAACCCCATCTACAACACATCAAACATGCATATCCAACATACATTGTTCATAAACACACAGTAAACCCATAAACTCCACATAAACCTACATATGCATTTCTACCCCAAGAAACTTCATAAAACTTACTTAAAACATTAAAGGAACTATGGATCTACTCTTACCTCTTGAAGAACGAGAGGAGAGACGATCCAACTTGGAGATGGGAGAGATCTCAACTCTTTGGTCTCTAAGCTTCCAAAACTCGCTCTTTTGTTCAAATATCTTCAAATCAACATAAAGCTTGTTAAAACATGAAAGATCGAAGGAAAAACATCTAAAATGAACCATGGGAGAGCAAGAACTCACTGTAGCCGAAAATGGGGAGAAAACTCGCCCGTTTCGGCCATGAAGCTCTTATATAGGGGCTGGCAAACCACCTTTCGGCAGCCTAAAGTGCCTCCAAAACTCATGCAAGTTCGGCGACCGAACCTTTGAAACTTTCGGAAGCCTAACTTGCCCCCCTAAAACATCCCACGTTCGGCGGCCGAACTTGAGGTTCGGCGGCCGAACCTGGAAATGTCTCCTTGGTCTTTTTCTTTTAAAACTCAATTTCCTTTTTGCTTAAAACCTTAAGATACATTAAAACATTTTATAAAAACACGATTTTACCCTTCTAGAGGTTTTCGACATCCGAGATTCCATCGGACGGTAGGAATTCCGATACCGGAGTCTAGCCGGGTATTACACTAATCATAATGAAAACAACAATCTTAACACTCCTAATGACCAGAGCTCTGCCCAGGAGGGGCAGCAGTTCTCTTTTTCCAGTCCCACGACTCCAAACAATCAACCACCCATTCCTTTCAATCCCTCGCCGAGTCTGGCAGGAAACGTATCTGCCGCTGCCTTGTCCAACCAGGACCTTCAAGCCATGGCCCTCCAGCTACAAAATACCGCCCACTGGCTGGGGTAGCTAATGCAACAGCGGGGCCTCAGTACCCCGGCAAACGTATTACCAGTGGTCGAAGAGCCCAGAACCAATGAACCACACCAACCTACCCTCAACCCTCCTCAAACAACCAGCCGAGAAACCGGAGAGAGGGACAGGAGAACCGGTGGAGAAGTAGAGCCAGAGGCCAGAATTCATGGGAGAAGGGTTAGGGAGTTAATAGAGAATGACGAGGCAGATAGTCGTTCTGTCGAGCCAACTGGAGCAACAGGAAGTGAAACATGGGAGGAGGAATACCGTCGAGAGAAAAGGCCCAGGCAAGAAGAGGAGAATGTAGACCAAAAGCTGCAGAAGCTGAGGGAACAGATCCTGGCCGAGCTGGGAGCGAAGGATCAGAATCAAGCTCTCCTGCCCACCACTTCACCTTTCTCGAAATGGGTGCAGCAGGAGACCATCCCTAAGAAGTTCATGATGCCTCCTATGGTAGCATACGACGGAGCTGGTAACCCGAGGGAGCATGTCTTGAACTACAAGACCTTCATGGAGCTGCAGGCTTTGTCGGATGCCTTGATGTGCAAGGTATTCCCAACGACGCTCTCGGGGCCAGTGCGGGCATGGCTTAACAGCCTTGAGGCAGGAAGCATCAGCAGCTTTGGAGATTTGGCCACTCGCTTCATTAGCCAGTTTATCACCGGGGTGCCCGCGGATAGGAAGACGAGCTACTTGGAGATGATCAGGCAGAAGAAAGACGAATCACTCAGGGAGCACGTCGCTCGTTTCAATACGGAGGCCCTGCAAATTCCCGAGCTCGATGAAGGAAGGGCGGTGGAGGCCATGCAGAAGGGGACGACCTCTGCAGAGTTTTTTGGCTCATTGAGTAGGAAGCCTCCTACTACGTTGGCAGAACTGATGAAGAGGGCTGAGAAGTATATAAGGCAGGATGATGCCTTGGTGACAAGCAGATTCGCCAGGGGAGCGATTGACAAGGGAAAAGCCCTGGAGGAAGGGAGACCGGAGAGGCACGAGAAGAAGCATAGCAAAAGGCCTGAGCCCTACAGACAGCCCTGGGAGCGAAGGGACCAAAAACCCCTACCTCCTGGGGCTTCAGAACAGAGACCGCGGCCCTCATGGGTCCCTGAGAAGCCGACCCCGCTCAATGCCTCAAGAGCCGAAGTGCTCATGGCCATCCAGGGCAATGAGTCCCTACAATGGCCTAAACCCCTGAGAACTGAAGCGGACCAGCGAAATCCTGACAAATACTGTCAGTTTCATCGCACTCATGGCCATGACACCAATAACTGCTTCCAGCTGATCACTGAGATCGAAAGATTGATTAAAAGAGGTCACCTACGGAACTTCATGAAGAAACCAGAGGGACAAAGGCCTCTGCCTCACCCAGCAGTCCAAACTCCAAGGAAAACTGGAGTTAACCCAGTGAATGATGGATCCAGTGGGACCATCAATATGATCGTCGAAGGCACAAGAGGTCGGATGAGCCGAAGAGGGATGAAGAAGTAGAGCCAGAAGCCAGAGTTCATGGAAGAAAGATGAGGGAGCTGATAGAAAATGACGAAACTGACAGTTATTCAGACTTGGTGGTAGAGCAACGCCCCTCAGGTATCGGGGCAACAGGGAGACGATAAGAAATGATCAAATGACCAGGCCGATCGGGATGGATGAGCTCGGACTCTGTATAACATCCAATTTGAAGACGAGGACTACCAATGTTTTCGCTGGACAAAGCATTGAAAGGACGCTTGATCAAGACATCAAGGAACCTGCATCATGTGAATGGATTAGCGAGAACTGCACTTACCGTCATAAACCCGCACCCACTCAACCCTTGAGAACCTGCACCCATTTGAGGTGCCGCTCACCACATTTTGGATAATCATGCCAAATCGATGTTGGAATAAGGTACGCATAACTTGCCACGTGTCATTAACATAATTACTATTGGAAGAATTTACACACGCGATTATTATTTATTGAATCTCTAAATTGCATGAGCTAATAGTTACATTCATCCGGAATATGGAACTAAGTGATATATGCGACATATTATAGATGAATATTATCGAAATTAACAATGAGCATTCTCGTTATATACATTATGTGCAAGCTTTTATTTTGCAGAAAAATCTTGAATCTCGCTAGAAGACCTCACTGAGATATAGAGATCTCAGGGAGGTAAAAGACCAGGATCCCCAAGATCTCCTGGCACTAGAAGACCTCACTGAGATATAGATATCTCAGGGAGGTAAAAGACCAGGATCCCCAAGATCTCCTGGCACTAGAAGACCTCACTGAGATATATATATCTCAGGGAGGTAAAAGACCAGGATCCCCAAGATCTCCTGGCACTAGAAGACCTCACTGAGATATAGAGATCTCAGGGAGGTAAAAGACCAGGATCCCCAAGATCTCCTGGCACCATAAACCGACCTGAGGTATAGAGACCTCAGGGAGGTAGAAGACCTCCTTGAGACATAGAGACCTCCTAGAGGTAGAAGACCGGGATCCCCTAGATCTCCGGCTACAAGACCAGGACCCCCAAGATCTCTTGTCATCGAAAGAACTCGCTGAGGTATAGAGACCTCAGGGAGACAGAAGACCAGGATCCCATAAGATCTCCTGGAGCAAAAACGGTTGGGAGGATTTCCAAGATCCCTTGATGTTACAAACAGAAAAAAGCTCATAAAAACACAGTCCCGATCTCGCATAAAAGATCAGAACAGGAAACCATAAATAAAAAGCTAAGCTCCGACCTCCTAAAAGGAGCTCGAGCCCTGAGGTAAAGAGACTTTGATCTCAATAGCCAAAAGCGCCAAATCGCCAAGCCGACCTCAAAAAGGTACCAAGGTATAAAATAAAAATCTGAATCCGACCTCTCGAAAGAGCTCGGTTTACAGGCTAATAAGACCTCTATCTCGAAAAATAGCCAGCATCGAAATTAAGCTAAGGCTCCCCAACACCTGTATCATATCACAATACAACCTACTAACAGCCAATGTAAGGCTCGCGGCGTCAAAACGCCAAATAGGCAGACCGAACTAAGGTAAAGTGAATCCTAAAAGGCATACCAAAATACAGAGTCAAATAGAGAATCAGTGGCAATCGTAAGAGGCACCGACCTCGAAAATTGACTGCTAATACTAAGTCCACTCAGCTGGCCCAGAGAGAGGTCCAGACAACAAAGAGCCCAGCAAAAACGCTTGAGAGCGGACAGCACATAAGCACTCGGGAGCAAAAAACCCAACTAACCGATACATGCACGAAAGCCAAACGCTCAGACAAAGAATCAAGGAGACAGGAGCCATATAAAAAGCCAAATAAACCATTCCGAACGACCGAATGGGGCCGTTGAAAGCCCTGTCTTATTATGATACCAAAGAATCGAATCGCAGTATAGTCAAGTCCAAAACAGATAGACCGACCTCTCCAATCCAGGGCCGATCTCCCCAGGAGCTTGGAGAGGCCTCATATCTGGACCAGCAAGGCTATAAATCTATAGAAGAAAAGTTAAAGCCGAACAAACAAACAGTCAGACTGAAACATAGCTCGAATAAGGCTCGACCAGAAAATAAAAAATTAAGTCCAACTTCGCAAAAGAACTCGGGGCACCAAAATGAAGAAAGTAAAATTCTGAACTCCTGAGCGCGGTGTAGACAGCATCACAGGTTGCAAGCATAAAAGCCTAAGCAAAAAATCGAGCTCCCTCTATGAAAAGACCCACAAATGCAGAAATGCATAAGAGGATAAACGAAGGCAAAGGACCGTGCTCACATCTAGGACTAACCCGCAATAAATAGACATTTAACGAAGATGACCCAGGAGGAGAAAAACAACAAAAGGCCGAGCTCTCTATCCTAGTGGGGCATGTAGCTCAAAACGTGCTGACTGCTAAAATGTTATCTCAAGAGGGATAAGGTATCCGAGCTCATAACACGAACGAGATCATGAGTCAAAAACAGGAATGCCCTTATGGAAGTGAGAAAAACTCGCAAGCCAAAAGCTTAACCGGACTCTGAGCTCTTAGCCCAGGTCAGTTCAGCAAGCGAAGTCCCAGCAGAGCCAGTCTGGCCCATCAAGTAAGAAAAATTGACAAAGCCAGAAGAGAGTCTGAGTAGAAAATAATGATAAGACACAGGCCGAGATGAAATGTCATTTGTCATCAAATATACGCCTCCATATCGCCACACATTCAAACATCAAGATAGAGAAGCAGAGAAACAAAAAAGCAGGGAAAAAACGCTTTTGACAGGAGCTGTTCTCGGGCCATGCGGTCATATATAGAATTCAAGGATTTGCCTCCTCGCCACTCATGAAATAATGGCCGAGGAGCTAAAAGGGCCCAAAAGGAGAACAATAGCTCAAAGCCTGCCAAGCCCTCCTCAAGCAAGATCAATTCAGTGTCCCAAGCCTCGACCGGGGTATACGCGGTAAGTTAAGCCCACCATGGATCGGAATCCAATAAGAAGAAGTCCAAAAGTGTTAAAACAAAAATGAGAATACTTAAATCCGAACTCAGATTACCGGCTAATAGAACACCGAGTTGAGACACAGAGACCCAAGGGAGGTAGAACATTAAGATCCCCAAGATCTCCCAGAGCAAGGAGCCGAGCTAAAGGAAACAAGAAACCAAATATGCCAGCCTAAAAACGCGCAAACATAAACAATTCGGATAACCAAACGGAACCGAGCTCAGAAAGCTCAAAGGGCAGACTGAAGGCAACGAGCCTTCTGCAATTTGAGAGGAAATCCATTGACATGAGCAGAAACCAACCAGCCTCAATTCTTATTAGAGCAGAACTAAAAAGAAAAGGTCGGCCCTGCTCGCCACCTCAAAAGGTACAAGATCTAACTTATTGTTATCATGCAAAGGCCATGTGCCCGAGCTCATATTAGTAAAGTAACGAGCAGACAATGGATGATGTTCGGTCAGCTATTAAAAATCGAGCTCGGGATGAGGACTTGACATGGTTAAACTGTGTGAGGGATTAAATGGATTCACAGCTTAAATATCATCATCCCTAAGGTTAGTCCAGCTCGGAAAGAGCTTACAACTGAGAACACCTCAGTGGAAAGGAGAAATTTATAAGGCAAAAAGTACAGTCAATTAGTAGAACCGTAGTTCTTATGATCCTGAGAGCAAGAAAGGAAAAACAGTATAGTCGATTCCTTAGAAGGATTACAAGGTACATGACCTAAGTTTTCATTCTTGACAAGTTAGATCGCTTAATGCAATAAGTAGCCCGGTGAGGCCGAAAAAACAAGCAGAGGTAAGAACAGCTTGAGTAGGAATGAAAAGCAAAAAAAAAAAAGAGAATTCAAGCAAATAAAAATAAAATTCCATTAAAAGAAAAGTACATTGCAGCCTGTCACAAGTACCTACTCTATTGAAGGAAAAGCCGTCCTTGAAGGACTTACATGCCTAGACGCATTATCATCTACATTTACATCACTATCGCCTACGCTACTATTTTAAGCTTTCAACTCCGGAGAATCCTTATAGATCGGGAGACGAGCTTCGCAGGCCTGCTGGATTCCCCCTTAGACACTCCTCTCAATCCAGTTGAGCTCGACCTCGTTATTATAGGAGAACTGAACAAGTTGATTCCCATAAGCATTTCTCACTGTTCCATCACCTGTTGTGTGTATATCACGCATGAAGAAAATAAGTCTTCGGGTCAAAGTCCCAGGAAGATTAGCTGTGCCGCCCTTTTGTTTATTCAGAGCAGCACAAGAATGTTGGCGAGGCGTTCTGAAGGGCAATGGAATAAGTGAATGTTGCAAACCTACACACATACTATGTTGGACTAATTTTAGCAGATTACCCTTGCTTCCTGATTTGAACATAAACCTTGATGCATTGTCCTTACTTGCATATTCATAAGCTGAACTTTTAATATCACGAAACACATGTTGGAAAGCATCGCCAGAAAGCGGGGCAGGCTTCATTCCCGTCGACCTGCAGTCCCCGATTGATCTCGAAGTCTGAGAGGACTTGAGAGCTCGAACAGCTCGAGCGGCCGAGACTGACTCGCCACTACTGTGCAGCCTTGAAAATTCGAAACCTCGAGAGCTCGGCGTTGGAGCTCGGGTAGGAGCAGGGGGAGGAGGCCATCTGGACAACCTGGAAGATATAATTTCGGCAACTTGTCGAGTAACCTCCCTCGCCAATCGCCCCACTAGGAGGATGTCCAAAGCAACGTTTAAGCTCCCTATGGGCAGCGTAAGAATCTTAGGGGGCTTAATCCGATTCATCTTCATCCCAAAGGCAGCAAAAATCACAAAAGCAAGGTTAAAATAGACCCCATGAGAGGCAGAGCAAATTCGAAAGAAAACATAAGGAGAGTGAAACCAGGGGCCAGCGTTCGAGAAACAATCCCGAAATATTGGAAAACCCCATTGAAAGAAGGGGATAAGGGAAGGATAAACCATACCTCTTCCGCATGACAAAGAAAACTAAACCTGCGTCTTTCTGGAGATCGATTGAACCAGAGGGAGGAGGATCGGAAAGAGAGATTTCGTTGTTCCGATAAGGGGCCTGAGGGTGAGAAGGAGGTGTTATCAATATATAGCCAGAGGCTGAGGTTTTAATGTGAGACAGGGTGACGTTATACTCTAGGCTAAATGCATCAGAATCCTTAAAGGCTATTCACAAGAGAGGAAAGAAAGCGTACCTGGAAGATAAAGGCAGGAAAGTGAAGATAGCAGTGTGCACGAAGAATATAGGAAAGCCAGAAATAGAAAAAGACAGAGAGGATTTAAAGCTCCAAATGACAATAAGATGAAAGGGCGTTATGGAGCAAGCTGAATTCAAACAGGCGCGGTCATGATGATTCTTGGTATTTACCCCCTCGACAGTTGGGACAATAACTGCCGAGAAGGTAAAGGGGCAATTGATGACCGCTGGATTTCTTCACCCCGGTATGAGGCCAGGCCCATGATATCAGCCCATTATCCAGAGACCCTCAAGTCTCTCACTCGTATCAGGCCTGATCCCTCTCAAACCCTAGGGTCGGGCTCCAGTCAATTTCATCAATCAAGCCGAGCCAACTCCACGGCCCATCGAGCAGATCTATTCTAGGTTTAGTTTCAATCTTCTCTTCCGGCCCAGTTCGAAATCAAGAAAGAGTTCAGCCCATTCGTCTTGGGGGACCATCCGCATGCGCACTTGGGGAGCATCTGAAGCTATTACATACGGGGCAGAAATCGGATATTCTCGTACGATCGTATCAGTATGGTAGGGACAGGTGGCCCAATGGGAGCCAGACTGTTGCACGTCACTGACAGACAATGAAAACAAATAAAAGGAGGATTGCCCTCCCCTAAGTTCTAAGTTTTTCCAATATTACAAAAATCTCTGTAAAATCCTATTTTTCTGGATCTCAGATTATCAAATTGTAATGGCACAAACAACCCAAGTATCGCATGTAGGCACAAAGATTTTAATAAAAGGGTTATTCATTTCATTCTAGAGCAAAACAGTCATTACACAAATCGACACAGCGATTCTCACACTACTTGCAGATAGGGGAACGCCTACAAGGGTGGAGGCACAGCACAAAGACTCAATAAGTCTACGGTGACCAACTGGGCACTGGTGGCCAACTAGTCACTCCCCCTAAAGAGCTTTAGGAATAGGTTGAGTTGTGGCAGGAGAAAATATCAATATGTCTGAAGTGACACCTCCCTTAATAATTACATGAAAATGAATTACAAGAATCTGACACGACTCTTTTGATACTACCATTTTATACTAATTTCTACCCATCTCGTTTCCAAGAAATCCTATTTTAGGAAAATTATGTTTTAATCTCTCAAAATCCTAGATCCCTAACACTCTCCCCCACTTAAACGGTCAACGTCCTCGTCGACTGAGCCTATAGGAACTCTTCAATTTTCTGTGAATGTTGTTGGAGGTTCGACTCTTTCTCCCAACTGGTTTCTTCGATACTTAGACCTTTCCATTTGACAAGGTATTCTTTATAAGGAAGACGCTTGGTAGTGTTCACAACTCGTTCCGCTAAGATTTCTTTAACGCCTTGATTCACTGGTGCTGCTCGTGAAACAGCTGGTCTTGAGGGTTTGTTTTTAGTATGCCTTGAGTCTACTCACATGAAGTACTTGGTGAATCTTCATCCACTGTGGTGGTTCCACTTTATATGCTACAGGCTCAACTCTGGCAACGATCGGGATTGGCCCTTCGTATTTGCGCACCAACCTTTAGTCTCGGTTGTGAAAGAATCGCAGTTATTCTGGTAGTAGCTTGATCATCACAAAGTCTCTTACTGCAAACTCTTAAGGCCTTCGATGTTCACCAGCCATCTTCTTCATGTATTTGGATGCCTTCTCTAATTGAGCTCATGCAATATCCGCATTCCGCTTCCACTACTTCGTGAATTAGTATGCTTTAGGGTTTCTCCCTGTGTATTGCACATTGAGTGTATGTGGTGCCAGCGGTTATTGATCTGTAACAATCTCAAAAGGGCTTTTGTCAGTAGCAGAGCTCTTTAAGGAATTAAAACAAAATTGTGCAACATCAAGCAGCAAAGCCCAGTTCTTTTGGCTGGTACTGACAAAGTGTCGCAAGTACTCCTCTAACAACCCATTGAATCTCTCTGTCTATCCGTCGGTATGAGGATGAAAGCTTATTGACACATTTAGTTTTGTGCCTAAAATGTTAAATAGCTCAGACCCCTGTGAACCACCCATCTCTGTCACTGACAATACTTTTAGGAACACCTCAATACTTCACAACATTCCTAAAGAAAGCTTTGGTTGTTTCTTCAGTTGAACAATATCTCGATATTGATATGAATGTGGCGTACTTTGAAAACCGATCTATAACCATTAAGATATGATCATATTTCCCGACTTTTGGCAAGCCAGCGATGAAATCCAAGGAGACACTCTCTCAATGCTTGCTTGGAATTGGTAGAGGTTGTAGAAAATCCGCCGGTTTTTGTCTATCTACTTTGTCCTATTGGCACACCAAACAAGTTTTTGTGTACTCTTTCACATTATCTTCCATGCGAGGCTAATAATAGCCATGTTTTAGCAAAGTTAACGTGCTCCGCCAATCCAAATGTCCAGCCTATAGGGTATCATGACACTCCTTTAACAACAATCTTCTGACGTTCCCTACCTGTGGCACGTACGCTCGGCTTTTCCTCGACAAAATTAAATCATTATCTATTCAAAATTGACGAGTTTTCTCTTTTTGTGCTAAACTCTACAAGACCATTGTTTGGGGATCTTTCTTCAAATTCTTAAATTTAAAAAATAATAAGTATAAAAAGTTAAAAAAATAAAATGAGTATCTCATAATTTTATATAATACTAATAATTAAAAATAATACCCATATAACTCACAAATATAAAATGTATTTAAAAGTATAAAAAAAAAAAGTATAAAAACAAAAATGTGGAAGATCGAAGAGAAGACAAATTAACGTCGATGATAACAATGGTTCCTAAAACAAGCTGATGTTTTGCAACGCAAATATAATAATGCATCAGCAACTTTGTCCACAGAATCAAAGTACATGTAGCTCCAAGTCCTTTTAAATGCCATAAGCAGATAAGGAATCAGCACACCAGCTGCAAATCCCAGCCCAATGGCAAGGTAAAGCCACTTATCAACAATGTATCCATCGCCATTATCAATCTCACCATTGATTCCTGGAATAGATGGACCAGAATCAGAACATTCAACAGCAAGAGGAGCACCACAAAGTCCAGGATTCCCAGAAAAAGAAGACGCCTCAAAAGTTGACATTTGTCCTGCGTAAGGGATTCTTCCTGAGAAATTATTGTATGACATGTTCAAGAACTCCAGAAAGGACATTGAGATGATGCTTGAAGGAATTGGACCAGAAAACATATTACATGATAGATCAAGTGATGCCAACTGATGCAATTCTGAAATGCTCTGGGGAATTTGACCACTGATTTGATTCCTTGACAAGTTCAAAACCACCAATCCTGCCAATTTTGTTACTTCATGTGGGAACTCTCCATGTAAATAGTTCCCTGAAAGGTCTATGCAAGTTAGAAAGGAAAGAGTCCTTGTGTATTCTAAAGACTGGCCTTTCGTATTCACAATTACATTTTCTTCATAATAGACACCAGCCACCCACCCATAAATTAAATCCTGCTTAATATTTTGTTCTTGAGTCATGGCGTTGAGATTACTCATTCCTGGAGGAATGCTTCCACTCAGCTGATTTTCTGCTAGATCCAGGATTTTCAAAGAAGTCAAATTCAACAGTGCAGAAGGAATTTTTCCTGAAAAGGCATTGGATCTCAAGCTAAGAACTTTTAGATGTGGAAAAGCATCTCCAGGCCATTGTGGGATTTTGCCTATTAATCTATTGTATCCAAGGTCCAGAGTTTCCAAACTCCACAAACCTTTGAAAGACGAAGGGAGTTTTCCTGTGATAATGTTGTCCCTCAGATGCAATGTTTGAAGATCAGATAACTGACCCAAAGACCTTGGAATTTTTCCTGATAAATTGTTGTTCTGAAGATCAAGGACCTCCAGGTAAAGGCAATTGCCTATACTCTTAGGAATGCTTCCTGTTAAAGTGTTCCTTGAAAGGTCAATGACACTTGCTACCTGCAGTTCCCCTATAGATGTTGGGATTTCACCAGAAATTTGGTTATTTGCAAGAGAAAAGAAGCTAAGGAATGACAAGTCACCAATATTTTCTGGGATAGGGCCAGAAAAATTGTTATGAGAAAGATTTAAAATTATAATTTGGTTAGTTGGAAGAGGAATTGGCCCTTCAAGGAGATTGAAACTCAAATCAGTGAATGCATTAAAATGTACTTTGAATTTATTTGGTAATTGACCCCATAATGAATTGGAAGAAAAGTTTAACAAAGAGAGGTTGCCAGAAATATCCCAAAACCAACTGGGTATAGGGCCTGACATATTAGCATTTGATAAATCCAGATCAAGAAGATGCCTTTGTGATTTAAGCCATCCTGGAAATGAACCTAAACGACATGAAGACAGCATGAGGGACTCAACTTGAAATGGTGGATCCCAATTAGGACTAATTTTGAAAATGAAAGAATTCCAAGAAAAGCTTAGGACTTTGATTTTTGTTAGCTTTGCAAAATGAGATTCAGAGACAATACCAGTGAGACAATTGGAAGAAACATCTAGGAATGACAATTCAGAAAGCTTGCCCAAACTATCAGGGAGTGTTCCAGTCAAACGATTGGAAGAGACATCTAGGATGGACAAGTTTGAGATCTGCCCCAAGTTATTTGGAAGAGTTCCATTCAGTTCATTCTGTTTAAGTATCAGGACAGCTAAATGTCTCAATGTCCCAAAAGCAGCAGGGACAGAACCATGGAAGAAATTGGAATCCAAATTTAGTTGAACAAGATTTTGAAGTTGACCCAACCAATTTGGCAATATACCAACCAAACGAGTTCTGGTCAACACCAAGTTCTGCAAATGAGGCAATGGACTTTCATAAAGATAATACTTTGTCCCTTCAAGGTGTTCAGGTAAACTTCCTGTTAGATTATTATATGATAAATCAAGATATTCCAGACTGCAAAGCTTGAAAATTGAGTTCGGAATGTTGCCCTCTATACTATTGCCTGGCAAAGCAAGATGAGTGAGAGATGTCAAGTTTCCAATAGAAGGTGGTAGCTTACCCTGCACAAAATTGAATCCCAATTGAATAACTTCTATTTTGCTCCAACTCTCCTCGAACAATTGATAGGTGCTGACCATGAGACCGTTGCCCCTAAGATTCAAGAACCGCAGATTTGGCAGCTTTGTAAAACCAACTGGAATGCTATCCCAAATGGAGTTAAAGCTGAGATCAATGTACATGAGGCTGCTGACGTTCACAAGCCATTGAGGGAATGAGTGAAAGATGTTATGACTAAGGTCTAACACAGCAAGTGAACTAAAATTAGTAAAGTTAAGAAACTAATGATGATCTAATTTCCCCACGCAACCCACAGCTTTCTGGAACTTTATCTGGGTTGTGGATATCAACAACAATAACATCTCCTGTCCAATTGTTGCAACCTACTCCCCACCATTGACAGCAATTGCTCCCTTCCCATGATGAGAGCAGGTTCTTTGGATCCACGAGTCCGTTTTTGAAGTCAATAAGAGTTTCTCTGTCAGATGCTTTGCAATTCACTAACTGGGCATTGCCATAATCGGCAAGCCA
This sequence comes from Manihot esculenta, assembly GCF_001659605.2. Classification (NCBI taxonomy): domain Eukaryota; kingdom Viridiplantae; phylum Streptophyta; class Magnoliopsida; order Malpighiales; family Euphorbiaceae; genus Manihot; species Manihot esculenta. The sequence goes on along the minus strand of NC_035167.2, from coordinate 5,367,530 downwards.
TCCTGTCATCAAACAGATGACTGTAACAAATGTGTAAAGAAGAGACGATGTTTCCATTGAACTATTGTGAGTCATTATTTTTGCATTGACCCACAACATATAGTATCCATATACATCAAAAGAAGGGTGAGTTTGCATTGATATAATCATCAGAGACTCATCAGCTGATCTCTCATTTCTGATAATTTAGCATTGAACTTGTTCTGTTCACTTACATTCCAATTAAAATCATATCGAAATCAACTAGAGGTCTAGATTAAGTTCCAAATCCAATTGTTCTTAATTTATTATTTTTTTTATGATGTATGCTGCGATATCCTTGCCACTGCTGGTCCCTGTGCCAAAAAGCCCTTTGAAAAGTGGGATTTAGAGAGAACACCATCCATCCGATTCGAAGAGACATCTAGGTTTTTCAACAAAGAAAATTTGCCTCAACTTTCAGGAAGCTTTCCAGTCAAATGATTGAAAGAAACATCGAGGATTGACAACATTGAGATTTGTCCCAAATTGTCTGGATGAGTTCCATTTAGTTTGTTTTCTTCTAGTCTGAAAATCGTTAGACGTCTGCATGATTGAGCTCAACAAGATCTTTGAAGTAAATCAATCTTCTCGAAAATACATCAAACTGTTGAATTTTATATTAATTTGAGATATGATAATGTGATCTTTATAAGAATTTTAAATTCTCCCTATATTGAATCCGCCGTAATTATGTCACACTCATACAGTCCTAATCGCCAGGAGAATGTCACATTCTATATCATTTAGTATTTTTTTAAAAATATTTTACTGATATTGACTTAATTTATTAAGATTAAAATCTCATTAATAAAAATTTTATCCTAACAAATATTCACTTTATTTATAGGAATCAAATTATCAATTTCAATTAAAGAAGAAAATATAGTGACACATAACCTACAGATGACAGTGCCATTTGTTAATAAATGTCATGACTCCAATCCAAGAAACTGAATATATATAAAAAAGTTGGCTGAATTTGTCATTGATCTCACTTTCAAGACATTTTCTTTCATGTTGCCTCCTAATAAGTAATTTTTCAAAGTTGCATTAAAAATTTTTGTCTCATTTTATTAATCAAGGTTTGATTTTTGTTCTTTCCTAGTAAATATTTCATTTTTTTACTTGTTTAAAGATCAACAGCAATAATATTATTTTAGTTATTAGAGTCCAAGCTTTGGTATGATGAGATATGTAGAGTCAAAAAAGCCAAATACATAATGGCAGAGTTGACAAGGTTATGAAAGAAAAATTATTGATGAACATTAACCTAATGCTCTTCCTTTCAATAAAACAAAAGGTGGTAAGCATGATATGCTTTTTAAATCAAAGAAAGAACCTGGAAATATCAAATATGTTGAGGTGAGTGAGATCTTTTTTTACAATGTGATTGTTCACAACAATGAAAATAAAGTCTCACCTAACATAGTAGCACTATATGTTGACTCCACCAGCAGTTAGGGGCCGAATAGTATTCGGTTCAAATTGAAAAAATTAATCGAACTTAATTAATTTAAAAATTCGATTTAATTTTTCATTTTTCGGTGCGATTTTTATTTTAAACAATTTTAATTATTTCCATTCGGTTCAATTTTAATAAAAAAAAAAATTAGTAAAATCGAATCGACGAGTGACAATAATTTATTATTTTTAATAATATAGAGAAATATTAAAATACTAAAAATAAAGTGTAAAAAGTAAAAAGTTGAATCAATTAAACCGAATCTGAGTCAGACCAGTTCAATTCAAATGAATTTCTATCCAAAATCTGTTCGGTTTAGTTTTTATAAGTTCTAATTTCAGTTTTCGTTTTATTTAGTTCGATTCAGTTTTAAATTGAAAGAATCGAATGTTCATCGAACTTGCAGCGGATTTAATTATGATTTCTTTCTTTTTCATTCCAGACCCATCTCATTTTCAGGAAACTATTAAGAACTTGATAGAATATGACTCACTTTTAGGTCTTGTTATTTTATTAGTTTCCCCTTTTCATTCTGCCTGCTAAGGGTACTCAAATTCCAGCACTGCACATAAGAACACTGTTCTGATTAGTGAAAACAATGTGTGATTATTTTATCAGTAAAAGCTGACTCTTTACTTTTGCTGAGGAAAATGGGATCTCCTTGCAATTCTTGATTCAAAATAGCCTATATATATATTGGAATAACATTGTTTGTACTCTATAGTCATTACAATACTTCAAAAATCTTATGCATAGTTATGGAGACAATTTCACAACTTCATATTGTATTGCCTGTTATCTGTTTGATAATAGGAGAATTTGCTCTCAATGGAAAAGCTCAAATGGTGGACTGCAATGAATCTGACAGAGAAGCTCTTATTGACTTCAAAAAGGGTCTTGAAGAATCTGAGGGTCGGATCTCCTCATGGAGAGGAAGCAACTGCTGTCAATGGTGGGGTATAACATGCGATAACAATACTGGAGCTGTTGTTACTGTTGATCTCCACAACCAATATCCATCAGGTTATGATGCTTCTGGCAGGTATGGAAATTGGAACTTGAGTGGAATGATAAGACCTTCACTGACAAAACTCAAGTCCTTGAGATATTTGGACTTGAGCTTCAACACTTTCAATGGCACAATTCCTGATTTCTTATCCTCTCTGGAGAATTTACAATATCTAAACCTGTCAAATGCTGGGTTCAGAGGTGCAGTCCCTCCAAATCTTGGAAATCTCTCTAGGCTGCAATACCTTGATCTCTCCCCCAGCTTTCCTTATTATCTATCTGTCAATAACTTCGAATGGGTGACCGGCCTTGTCTCGTTGAAATATTTGGAAATGACTGGATCAAACCTTTCAATGGTAGGACTAAGATGGATTGAAGCATTCCATAAGCTTCCTCATTTAACTGAGTTGCATTTATCTTCTTGTGGTTTATCAACTTTCACTTCTACTCTTACTTTTGTTAACTTTACATCACTTGCTGTCCTGGACTTGCATGGTAACCAGTTCAATTCCATGTTACCTAGTTGGCTTGTGAATATTAGCAGCCTTGTATCCCTTGACATCAGCTCTAGCAGCTTGTATGGAAGAATTCCACTTGGTTTTGGAGAACTGACAAATTTGCGGTCATTGAATCTTGGTAACAATGACAACCTTACGGCTAGCTGCTCTCAACTGCTTGGGGGAAGCTGGAAAAAGATAGAAGTTCTTGATTTTGAACTCAACAAGTTACATGGGAGCCTTCCTGCTTCCCTGGGGAACATGACTTTTCTCACTCGCCTCAACTTGTTTCACAGTGGTATCAAGGGCGGGATTCCAGGCTCGATCGGAAGACTTTGTAATCTGCAATATATTGACTTATCATCTAATAATCTGACAGGAAGCATACCTGAAGGAATAGAAAACTGCCCCTCCAAAGGACCTCTACCCAGTTTGCAGCAGTTTATTGCTAGTGACAATCAATTGGTCGGTAACCTGCCAGACTGGTTAGGCCAGCTTACGAATCTTGTAGAACTCAATTTGCAGTGGAACTCACTTCATGGTCCCATTCCTGCTTCTTTAGGAAATTTGCAGCATCTATCTGAACTCAGGCTCGAAGCAAATAAACTAAATGGTAGTCTCCCTGAAAGTTTAGGACAACTCTCCAACTTGTCTGCCCTTGATGTTTCTATCAATGAATTAACAGGTGTTATCTCTGAAACTCATTTCTCAAGGCTAAGTAAATTGCAGCTCTTGCTGTTGTCTGAAAATTCATTCATTTTAAATCTCAATTCTCATTGGATCCCACCATTCCAGCTGTGGTATCTTGAACTGGGTTCCTGCCATCTTGGTCCTTTGTTTCCTGAGTGGCTTAGATCTCAAAAGGAGTTGAAGTATCTTCATTTCCCAAATGCCAGTGTTTCAGGTTCAATACCAGAATGGTTTTGGGAAATGTCTGGCAATCTATCTGTGTTGAATATTTCATTTAATCAGTTAGAGGGTCAGTTGCCAAATCCATTTAATATAGCTCCTTTTGCACTTCTTGATTTGAGTTCCAACCTCTTCTATGGACCCATTCCTCTTCCAAGTGCTGAAATCAACTTGCTAGATCTTTCTAACAACCAATTTTCTGGTCCTATCCCTGACAACATTGGTAAAATCATGCCAAATTTGGTGTTTCTCTCTCTTTCAAACAATCAAATAACTTCTGAAGTCCCAGTGTCTATTGGAGAGATGAAATCACTTCAGGTCGTTGATCTTTCGAGAAATAATTTGACAGGAAGCATTCCTCCAAGCATAGGGAATAGTTCTTTGCTCTCTGTTCTAGACCTTCAAAAAAACAATTTGTCCGGCGAGATTCTAGCATCTTTAGGACAACTGAATCTACTTCAGACACTTCACTTAAACAACAACAGATTCTCAGGAGAAATCCCATCAACTCTCCAGAACTTGTCTTTTCTAGAAACTCTAGACCTTGGGAACAACAGGTTTTACAGGGAACATTCCACCTTGGATTGGACAGACTTTCCCACATCTTAGAATATTTAGCCTGAGATCAAACAAATTTTTTGGGGAAATTCCTCCAGTGCTTTCAAATTTGAGTTCTGTAGCAAAGACAGATATAAAGCTATATGAAAAGGGTTTAAAGAACTGGAATATATTGGACTTGGAAGCATACTTCTTCTTATTTACCGATGAATATTTATAAGGAAAAAACTATTTAACTACTGCTGCAAATAATCTGGAAAAAATCTAAACTAATCTCCTATAATTAAGCAACAAGTAAATCATGATTAAAGATTAAAAAAATCTATAAAGACTTAGTCAAATACTAAAGGCAAATTACTAACAATCTCCTCCTTGCCTTAGTATTTGCAGCTACAAAATGAACTTTACTGGCACAATTCATAAATCTTGACAGCAAACTTACGGCAAAGGTTATGTCCGGTCTTGTGGCTGTGAGATACATCAAGCAACCAATCAAACTCCTGTACAGCCCTTCATCCACCTTTTCAGCTCCATCTTCTTTACTGAACTTCTCCTTCAAATTCATTGGTGTGCTAATTTCTTTGCAATCTTTCATGTGAAACTTTTTAAGAATTTCCTTTGCAAACTTCTGCCGGCATATGAGAGCAATTTTTCAAATCATGTATAATATAAAAAATATTTTTAAAATCATGCAGGATCCGAAAATATTTTCGGATCCTGTGTGTCAACGCTGATAGTTCGCCAGTCATACTGGCGAACATTCTTGTTCGGCACTTATGTTGCCGAAGAATGAAAAGTTCGGCACCATGGGTGCCGAACTACGCTTGTTCGGCAATATGAGTGCCGAACAAGCCTCATTTGTGCCACCGAAGCAACGAAGCTGCTCCCGTGGCTCTCCCGTGGCTGCAGGGTGCCGAATACACACGAGGGAGCTGCAGGCGTGGCATGTTCGGCACCCAAGGTGCCGAACACGCACGAGGATCAAGGCCTCGTCAGAGATAGGATCAAGGCTTCATCAGGAATCTCTGATGAGATTTTGACCGAAGAAACTGTTCGGCACTATAAGTGCCGAACCCTTTATCTTTAGCTGAGTAAAGATGGCTTGCACGGCCCTGCAGGCCCTGTATGCATGCACGTGCATTGGCTTAGGTGCATGCAGGCGTGACATGCTACAGGAAAATTTCTGAAGCATGAAAATAAAATATCTAAAATAATTATAAATTTAAAAAATTAAATTAATTATAAATGTAAAAAATTAAATTAATAAAATATATTAAAAAATTAAAATTTATTTATTGCTATCAATTAAAAAATAATAATATTAATTTTTATATATTTAAAATTATATATTTTTTAACTATCATATATTTTAAATAAAAATAAAATATAAAACAAAACAAAATGATAAAAGAATTTTTTAACTATGGGGCATAGGAAATTGTTTGGCATAACTACTGCCGAATAAATTTCTGTAGCCTGAAAAAAATATGTATAAAATAAATATATATTCAAAAAAATTTACAAAAATTAATAAAATATTATAATAAATTAAAATTATCTTTTAATATTAATTAAAATATATTAATATTATTATTATAATTTATAAATATAAATTTTCTAATTTATTATTTAATGAATTTATATATTTGAAATTAAAATAATTTCTAAATTTAAATATTCTACGAAAATAAAATTTATTTGACTGTTAATAATAAAATTTAAAAATTTTTAAATAAATATAAATTAAGAAATAATAAAATTTAATGGTTATTTAAAAATATAATGTTTTAATTTTTGAAAATATTTAATACGTTTTATTTTTTATTTTAAAATTATTTTATATTTTATTTTAAAATTATTTTAATAAAGCGTTCCAATTTTAATTTTAAAATTATTTTGTTTTTTATTTTTAAAACTATTTTAATAAAGCGTTCTATTTTTTATTCAAGAAGAAAGCTCTTCGGCAGAAGAGCTTACTAGTGCATGCAGGGCCGTACGTGGCCCCCCAAGAAAAAAAAAGCAGAGAGGCATGCATGTACCAGCACGCATGCATGTACGGCATTATTGCACGCTGGTGCATGCACGTGATTTTACGGTCCGTGACCCTACTTCGGCAGGGTTAGTGCCGAACTCCCCGCCTATAAATTCCCCCTCCGGCGCTCTATACATCATCCCATTTCCAATCACTCTCATTTTTCATTTCCGATCACTTTTATTTTTGATTTCTCTATAAAATACGCCATCCATTCCAATCACTCTCATTTTTCATTTCTAATCACTTTTATTTTCAATCTCCCTATAAATTACTCCATCCATCACTTTATAATTTATTTTAAATCTGCATTATATCTCAATAAATTTCATTCTATAAATTATTTCTTTCCCTCTATAAATTTCACAAAAATTTTATTTCTACTCTTATCGATTCGACTACAAAAGAAGAAACGCAGGTAAGTTATAAATATTTTATATTCTAAATTTTTATTTTTTTATATATATATAGTAAATGGTGGTAAAATGAATTTTTTTTTTTTTATCAGAGAAATGGCGGTTCCTGCATATGCTAATATTCATTGGGATGGTAATATTATAAATAGTTGTAATGGTTACGATTATGAAGGAGGTTTTTCAAAGATTATTCCAATGGGTAAACAGATAAGTTTTAATCAACTTGTTGGTAAAATTGCTCGTGCAATTGGAATATCCGGGAGTAATGAATTTATAGAGACAATTAGTTTTAGAAAGCCTATAATTGTTGATGGATCCTTGAAATTTGAATGTATGGAGATATGGGGTGAAGATGATATATCTAGTATGTTTAATTACTTATATCTAATTGGTGGTATACCTGGTATTGAAATATATGTTAAGATACTTCGTTATGTTGATACTACAAATGACGATGCTGATATTGGTCCATCTGGAACTGCTGTGGAATCAAATGATGAACCATGTGAAGAACAAAATGTTGTTCATGATTATGGTTTATCTGATAGTCTTGCAGGGCCATCAATTAATTTATCTGATACAGTACAGAATGAGAACGAGGATGAGGACGAAGATGATGATGACGATGACGATGATTCATGGATGTCTACTGAGGATGATGATGATGACAATGGTCAGGAGGATCGTGGGAGTGAGTCTCGATATTACAACACACAATTTTCTAATCCTATTGTGCCTGTTGTTCATCCCCCCCCATATGCAGAAATAGACTTCGATTTGCTGAGGGTAGATCCTTATGATAGGCCAGAAGGTCGTTCCTTTTGGGATCCTTCTAAAGAGTTTTCAGTTGGGATGATATTTTCTTCGAGAGATGCAGTGGCTGCGGCTGCAAAAGAATATCATCTGAGACATCATCATCAATTTTGTTATCATGAAACAAGAGAGAAGACTTATTCCATAAAGTGTAAAGACAAAGACAGTGGGTGTGCATGGAGGCTTCGAGCATCCAAGAAAGAAGGAGAGGATGTATGGAAGATTACGAGATACAGTGGACCACACACATGTACGAATCCTCAGGTGACAAAAAACCATAGCCAATTGGATGAAAATTTTATTTGTTCATTTATCTTTGCATTAATTGAACAGCAGCCCGATATAAAAATTGCTGCCCTACAAGCTGAAGTGCGGGATAAATATGGATACGAGCCGTCTTATCAGAAAACATGGAAAGCTAAGCAGAAGGCAATTGCAAGGCTTTATGGGGGTTGGGATGAATCATACAGTCGTTTGCGTAGATTCATGACTGCTCTTCATCACTTTAACCCAGAAACAGTATACATGATTGAAGATAATCCACATTGGATAAATGAACGATTAAATCCAATGTGTCGTGTATTTGACCGTATGTTTTGGGCTTTTAAGCAATCGATTGAGGGATTTAAACATTGCCGACCTGTTATCTCAATCGATGGGACATTCTTATACGGAAAATACACCGGGTGTATACTGTGTGCAACCGCACTTGATGGAAATAATCAACTATTTCCATTAGCTTTTGCCATTGTGGATAAGGAGGACGGGGACAATTGGTCATGGTTTATGGATTGCTTAAGGATCTTTGTAACCAACCGAGAAGATTTGTGTGTAATTTCAGATCGACATGCTGGTATTTTGAAGGCGATGCAGAAAGACTGGTGGCAACCTCCAGCTGGTCATCATCGTTATTGCATAAGGCATTTTTTGAGTAATTATAATAAGACATTCAAAAATGCAGCAATAAAGGAAGCGTTGCGCAAGGCAGGTATGTTTCATGCTTCAATACAAATTATGCATAATTTTAAAAATTTAATGTCACATCTTACTTATGCTAATTTTAATTTTATGAACTTGTCCTTTATATCAGCGAATGAAAATCAGAAAAGAAAGTTTTACGAAGCAATGAATAATATTCGGGAGGTGCATCCTGAATCATACGATTGGGCAATGAAGACAAATTTAGAGAAGTGGACAAGATCACACGATGGTGGACAGAGGTATGGCGTGATGACAACAAATATGGTTGAATCTCTGAATGGCATGATGAAAGGATTTAGAGCGTTGCCTATAACGGCAATGGTGGAAAAAATATTTTTCCAATGTGTTCATTATTTTGATACGCGGAGGACAACTTTTTTGGAGCAACAAAGTAAGGGCTATGTTTTCACTCAGTCTTGCAGTGAAACTCTGCGTGCTAATGCCATTAAAGCCAATGGACATAGAGTTAGACGGTTCAACAGTCAGACCATGGTTTGTGAAATAATTACAGCAAATGGTAGGCAAAAACAAGTGGTCAAACTCATGGATCAAACATGCACATGTGGTAAATTTCAGGAGATGAGGATACCATGTTCACATGCAATTGCCGCATGCATGTCCCATTCAATTGACTACGAACAGTTTATATCTGAGTATTATAAATTAGATCGTACCATGCAATGTTACGCGTACACATTCCACCCTCTTGGACACCCTGACTATTGGCCTCCAACAGATGGACTTCCTCATGTGCCTGACATTTCTAGAATCAGAAAGAAGGGACGTCCGAGATCTTCTCGAATACGTAATGAGATGGACTGGAGGTCAAACAAAATAAATGAAACATCCAGAGTCCATTGCTCAATATGTGGCAGGGTAGGGCACAATAAGAAAACATGTATGGGTGGGGCACCAAGTAGATAGATATTGTAAAGAATTCAATTAAATATATAAATATGTTCCTTTTGGGTTAAAAACTGATTTATTTGCCGATTATAGTTAGCATTAACTACTAGAATAATATGCGGAATTATTTTTATATTTGTTTAATTTTTTAGTAAAATCTTCCATATTTTATAGTTAATTAAATTATAGTAACATTGTGAATACTAGTGGCATATGATTTTAAATAATTAAATTAAATTTTGAATAGTCTTCCATAATTTGAAACGACTAGTAAATATTGAATGATAGAACAAATTTCTCCTACCAAAATGTACCCAAACTGTCTCATTTAACTCAAAAAAAGCAAAAGCTTTAAGCTTATATTCTAAACTTATAATTTTAATAAATTAAAATTAATTTTTTACCATTTATTATAATTTTATTTATACATTTAAATTAATTTTATTTATATATTTAAATTAAGTTAATTTATAAATTTAAATTAATTTTAATCAAAGTTTAATTTATAGATCAACACAATGTATTATATCAACACATTTTCAATCAACAAAATTTTTTATATGACTAATAAATAATTACTAGAGTTTGCAACCATTAATTGAAAAGCATTAAAACATTTAACATAACATAAATTATTATTAAGCATATGATTACAACTCAAACTCATTCTATTATCAGCAGTCATTTCCAACTTCACGCCAAGATCATCTGTTGAGTAAACACCAGAAACCTACAGAAGCAACACAAAATGAAGTAGTAATCACATGGTATAATTGGTAGCATTTAAATCATGCTCAATTATGAGAATATGTTTATTGTTCATTTCATTTTTAAATGTAATTCAATTCCCTTTTTCTTCTTATACCAAAAATCCGGCAGAATTTCCCCTGAAATATGGGTTTATTTCCACCTGTGAATAGAAATAGCACACTTCTATAAACTTCAACCTTATTTCATACACCTATTCTTACATCAACACAATCTCAACACAATCTCAACACAATATTTTATACAACACAAAATCAATACAATAATTACATAAATAACACAATCTGAACACATAATTAAATCAATAGAAATAATCTCACGCACCATTTTGACATCTAGAACGAACTCAAAAGCACCTTCCTCTAGTTCCCCAGAAAAACCTATCATGTATAATTATCACCTGCATTTCCCAGAATAAAAGTGAATCGTAACACTCAATCAATATCTTACAATAGGCTCAACTAATAACACAGCAAGAAATTAAACTAATCGTAATGCAAATAATTTAACTAAAATAAATTATTTTATACATATTCAACTCACAGTCAGTGATGACCACCAGTACCACAGCCTCGATGTCTCCTCTCATGTGGAGCCCGTAAGCGACCTCGCCATGGTCCTGGTGCCAATAACTGTTCAGGATCAAGTTCTTCCTGTGCCGGTGCGTTTACGTCTAGATCTTGCACGACAGCAGCAGAAGGATCTGAATGTCTAAACTGACCGACACCACTCGGGCCATATCCTAATCCAGCGTTATATCCCGAAAAAATATTTTGTGCACTTCCGCCTGACATATGAAACTGTCTCGAAGACGATGGTGCATGCATAGGCTCGGGCGCAAATGCAGGAAACACTGATCCCATTGGCGTGTACGGGACACCATAAGCACCGGGATTAAACATAGAAGGCACATGAGATGAGATGGGCACGTTAGATGAACTGGGTTGATCTTCGTGGAATGATTGCGACCGATGATACTCCATAGGGGGAGGCACTGGATTCACATCCCTATCACCTTGTTCAGCATGGATGTGACCCCTTCTTCGGCCCCTACCATATCCACCAGCCCTACCCCGACTACCACGTGCCACAGAATCGGGAATAGGCGGGTTATCTGGGTCATCCATGTTGGACGGTGCAGCAGGTGCTCGATGTGGAGCTGGCAGTTGTGTTTGCCGCCTCTCTTCCATCATACAGAATGAAACAGACTGTATGAGGTCACACATAGCTGTCATACTCCCCGTGGTCGGGTTTGTAGCAATAGCGTACATGTGCTCCAGACCATCCTCCTGCACAACATAGAAGAAATTACATATTTTAGAATATGCAGTTATTAATGTTGAAAATGACAAATCAAAATCAATTATTTTTTACCCCGGTTCCCATTGCCGCTCCTTTCACTGAAATCCAGCGTCTGGACACCCTACGGTACCACTCCATATACTCTGAATGGAAATGGAGTGGCTCTGTTGCTGGCGGGCCAGTGACTATTCTTGTATCCCGTGTGTTCCAGCGCGCGATCCAATGAGAGTGGACTTCTGCCCAGTTCGTGTCGCTTTTACGCAAATCCACATCGTGTAGTGCAGCAGACTGATGAGGTTCAGCAGGAATATGCTGCTGCATCCCAAACTGTCGCATGACACGATCCGGCTGATGCCACTCCACAATATGGAAGCAGATAAGTGGGACAACAGCCCTCCAAATGTCCCATCCTTGGCGACAGTATTCGGGCAGCGACTGAATCAGGCCATCACTGTACGGCTCCCAAAGTACCTGCAATGAACATTTAATTGTTATGCAATAATTAATGTAGGTTCAGAATATTAGTTCATTTATTAATATTAGTACCTGCTCGGGTAATAATCTATCAAGCTGATATCGCAGCTCCACGAGCACGTGGGTGACTACCTCCGTAACATGTCTGGCATTACTCCACCTGCACAACAATTTATATTAGCAAATATTTATTTAAATATTTAATATTAAATATGAAATAAAATTTAACGATTACATAATATCACATACCTGCTGCCTAGTGGAGCATCATGATGTGGTGCTCTGTCTGACAGTGCCGGCGATACCGCTGTGATCCGGTCCCATGCCCATATCTGAACTATAAATAAGGGACCAGACATTTGCATAACTTCAGGATTTGTCGCCTTACATAACTGTCTATACAACCATGCCAGACATGCCCCACCCCAGCTATAATTACCAGCGTCCTCAAGATCGGCTAACAAAGGTAGAAACATTAAGTTCACCCGCGACGCAGATGTATCACCAAATATGGATCCAATCACTCTCATCATGTATGCTCTTGCAAACCTATGAACAACTTCCTCATCAGCATCATCGGGAAGTTGACTAAATTCCTCAGCAAGCCAACTTAGTTTCAAATAACACCCTCTAATGGCATTATTAGGTGGAACGACACCTAATAACGCCTCACAAACTGAAGGCCAATGGTGGCGTGATCGGCCTGTAACAGCTGCACCATTGACAGGCAACCCGGTTATTAGCCCCACATCCTGAAGGGTTATAGTCATTTCTCCTTCAGGAAACATAAATGTATGCGTCTCTGGTCGCCACCTCTCAACAAGAGCCGTAATTAAGTGCCAATCTAATGCAAAAAAACCTAACCGGATTA